>NC_045957.1:100336390-100636390 GCF_010909765.2 Amblyraja radiata | reverse complement strand
GAAGAGGCCATTTGGCCCTTCAAGCCTGCACCGCCATTCATTGTGATCATGGCTGATCATCCACAATCAGTAACTCATGCCTGCCTTCTCCCCATATCCCTTGATTCCGCTAGCCCCTAGAGCTCTATCTAACTCTCTTTTAAACCCATCCAGTGAATTGGCCTCTACTGCCTTCTGTGGAAGAGAATTCCACAAATTCACAACTCTCTGGGTGATAACGTTTTTCTCATCTCAGTTTTAAATGGCCTCCCCTTTATTCTTAGACGGTGGCCCCTGTTTCTGGACTCCCCCATCATTGGGAACTTTTTCCTTTTTCCTTTACATTATTGCCGATTGAGATCACTTTCTGTTTCCATCTTATTACAATCAACATACATTTCACTGTAAATGCAATTAATTGGCTGTGAATATTATGTGTGTAATCTATGCCAGCTCAGCATCAAGATATACATGGAAACAGCCCATTATATGTACTTGTATTTTGTCTTCCCTCGCAATAGAGAAGCATCAAGCCCTTGTAAACTTATAGCGACACAAAGAACTGCAGATGCTGGAATCTTGAACAAACACAAAACTCTTTGAATTTTTGCCTTGTGATTTTTTTACTGGATTGTACAGTTAATGTTTGCATGAAAAATTGCATTTAGTGTAATATGTCCTTTGCAAAGTATAGTGCCAATACCGCTGCTTGGTGTGCTAATTTGACTATGCAATGCTAATTCAGAACTCCAAGGATTGGAGACAGGAGACATGTTACTACATTTTCATGCAGAAGATTCAGATCGTAACCAAGCTTGCTCTGTGTTTTTCAAAGAGCTCCATTTTCTGGCTGTACATGCCCCATGTAACATCAGAATGAATAATCAATCCAGTGAATATGAGCATTAAGATAGGCATAATTTGTCCTTAAACTGATTTTTTTAGATGGGTTACCAGTGTGAATGCTCACAATAGCAGGTCGACAGGGTGGTGAAGATGACTTTTGGCATGCTGGTCTTCATCAGTCAGGAAATTAAGAAGAAGTTGGGCTTATAGTTGTATAAGACATTGGCGAGGCTGCACTTGGAGTATTGTGTTCAGTTTTTGTCATCCAGCAATAGGAACCATGCTATTCTGGAAAGTGGGCAGGAAAGATTTACAAATATGTTACCAGGATTTGAGGGCTTGAGTTGTCGGGAGGGATTGGCCAAGCTAGGACTTTATTCCTTGGAGGTTGAGGAGTGATCCTGTTGAGGCATCTAAAATCATGAGGGCAATAGATTGTATGAATGGGTCGGAAAATGAAGAACTAGAGGGCATAGGTTTAAAGTGAGAGGGGAAATATTTAATAGGAACCTAAGGGGCAACATTTTCACATAGCCTGTGGTATGCACATGGAACGAGCTGTCAGAGGAAGTAGTTGACACTGGTACTAAATAACATTTAAAATATATTTGGACAAATACATGGATACAAATAATTAGAGGGATGTACGCAAAATAGGGGCAAATGGGACTACACTAGATGGGGCATCTTGGTCAGCATGCACGGGTTGGGCCAATGGAGCCGTTTCTGTGCTGAATGATTCTATAAGTTGGTACAGAGAGGTAGCACATCCTTAGCACCAAGATTCTGTCGCCAGCGGTGCTGCACCTGGATCTGCAATGTTCGATGGTCATATGACCAAAGTACAAACATCTCTCAGAAGATTATAACATTAATGGAACTCTGATTATTTCCATTGTTTCTATTGCAGGAAATGTCCAAAAAATAACCGAGGACGCCGACAGAAACAGAACCTAGGACATTTTAATGCAGACTGCACCACTTCATCAAGGATGGTCTAGTTTAACTCATTTTATACTCTTTTTCTTCATTTATCATGTCTCTCCGGTTGATGAATTACAAATGATTTTTCTTTGCTGAGAAGAAGAGATTTTTGTTTCAGAGGCCTTGGTTTTCTGGACCTTTGCCAGCATATGGATTACTGTGTCTGGTATCACGACCAGGATGCTGCGATTTGTGGTAAACAAGTGAAACAGTCTAATTGTAACTAATAATTGGGCTGTCCCGTCAGTAGGAAGGGTTTTTGATTTCTAGAAAAATTACAAACAGAAAAAAAAACAAGTGAAAATGATGGAATCAAAATAATATACTAATGAAAGGGACATTTTTGTACTCTCTGAGCGGAATTTGCTCATTATGCCAGTAACATATGTTTGTGTAATAACTTGCCATTATGTTCATGATAAAATTACAAATGACACTCAGAAGGCAGAAGAATACCGGAGCGGGTTTAAAAAGAGAATCGACTGAACAAGCTACAGAAAGGACTATAAAAGAAAAGGGAAACATGTTTACAACTGACTTTCCTTACAAGAAATGAAGGTTTCTATTTGAAATTATTAGGAAATGTTGCCTTTTCAAACACTATTTGCATGATTTGTGGAACTGTGTACTGTGATTAGATTAAAATTCAAAGCTGTTTGGATTGAGTATATGGTGGAGATTTGTGCACCACCATTCTAATAACTTTGACACTGCAGCTATATTTGGCTCCCCTTGGTGTAAATTTAGTATCACATAAATGTAACGTGGTGCATGTGGCCTGTGCCACTAAAACATTGATTTATCTTTGTAGAAAAATACTTTAGGTTGATCATTTGGTGTATTCACTGCGATTCAAATTGTTTTAAAAGTTAAATACATTGTTATTTGTCACTATCTCACTGTGATAAAATACACTGTAATTATTAAAATGTGCTGTATTTAAAATTACTTTGAAAATGGTACTAAAATTACAACAGTGGCACCTACTGGGTGTGTATAAAAGGGATTGCGACTTAACAAAGTTTCATGGTACATCAACTCCACTGAATGAGTGTAGGATATCTTGAAAACAGCTATCACTATATTCCAGAACTCAATATAACTTGGACCTCTGCATAATTCAGTTCTCAGCTGATCTGACAAAACTCTCTACAAGGATTATTTTACACAATCGTTCCTCTTTCAGCTTCTTATCAGATAAACAGTTTTCAAATTTAATGCTGAAATTTAACTCGGCAAAATTGTTCTAGTTTATTTTCAAATCCATAGTATTGCAGTGATTATCTACCCTGTCTTTTAAATAATAACTCGTGGAGAAATAATAAGTATCTCATTCTAAAATCTCTCTTCAAATCCTGCATCATGATGCTTGGTAGTTATTTTAAATATGTATCTATGAAATATAAAGCGGAGGGAACAGAATTTGTGATGGTCCAACAAAATAAAGCAATGTAATATGATCAAATATTCTTTAACTTGCCAACATTAAGCTCTGCCGCACACTTTTCTTGCTGTGTAGCGTCGTAACTGACAAGTATTTTAAAAGCACTGTAATTTATTATCAGTTGTGGTTCTGAGATAGCACTCACTTCCAAGGCAGAAGGTTAAGGGATCAAGTATCACTCTAGAGACCCAAATACACACATTTAGACCTATAATTTGATGTAGTTATCGAGGAGTGCAGCACAGTTAGAGTAGCTAACAGCATCTTTCGGATAATTTGTTAAATTGGCAGTTCGGTCTGCCCTCTCAGGTGCATGTATAATGTACCATTACACTACTTGATGTAGCAGATTTCTCTGCAATGATCTGGACAGTGTTTATCCCAGAGCCAACTTCATTAAAATAGATTAGCTTGATATGTGTTTAGTTGTTTGTGAGATTTTGTTGTGCACAACGTAGGTGCTCGACTTCCTTTATCACAAAATGACTCAAATTCAAATGAATGTCAATGGGTAGAATGTGCTTTGAAACATTCTGAGGTTGTGAGAGATACAACGTGAAAGCAAGCATTATTTCCTCTGGTTTTTTTTCACTGCGTAAAATGTGAATTTACAGCTAGACTTGGCAATAGATTTTTGGTAGGAAGTCCATGAGGGCCATTATTTTACCATTGTAGATAGTTTATGAGTGTGATTTTCTTAACTTTGTTATACTTCTCTTGCATTATGAATCATAAAAGACAATGCTATGACAAAAGTGTCATGGAATAATGTATATTATTAAGATGCATGTTGTACCCTACAATTACAGGTTTCCTTGCTTGAATTATATTTCTACAGGTCGTCAATAATAGCACTGCCTAGAATTTACAGTGTGCCTTTTCTCATGCAATGGAAAGACATTGATGTGGTGGCACAACTGTTTTGATGGCTGTGCCGCTGCATCATTGTACAGTTGTGCCAAAGGTGGTGGTCACTTGTCCTGCTCTCGAGATTGGGTTCAGATTCGTCAAGACAAGTATTTGTTGTAATATGTGCAAGTATGGTGAGGTACAAGTACAATGAAAATCTTGCTCGCAGTAGCATTGCAGGCACATAGACACACATACCACCTCCCAAATTTGCAATGTCTACTACCAATAATAACAAAGGATTAAGAAATGTAAGTTATAAGTGAATTATACATAAATTATCCAAGTCGACAAAAAGTAAAAGATTGCACAAAAAATAACAAGACAGCAGTGAAAAAGCAGGATTAGAAAACAAGTCCATGATAGTGTTAGAGGTGGTCCATAGTGTTCTATTGCTAAGATAGGCTTAGGATTGTTTTAAGAACCTGACGGTTGTATGAAAACAGCTATTCCTGAACCTGTTGGTCCTGTACCTGCCCGATGGTAACCATGAGAAGAGGGCACGGCCCATACGGTTCAATTCAGTGATTCAATGATTTAATGATACTTTATTTTCACATGTATCCAGCTACAGTGAAATGCTTTGTTTTGCACACATCTTGATAAAATACAGCTGATCTCACCTGGGCAGTACGTAAGTGTTGCGACGTGTGTGGCGCTGACAAAGTTGCAAAGGTTCACCGATCATTTCTATCTTGATGACAGATACCATCTTGAAGTCACCTCATGCAGATGATTTTGATGGGGGGGAGACCAAGGCCACGATAGACCAAGCTGACTTCACCACTGCCGCCACCACTCTTGTGCTCAAGTGCATTGGAATTGTTGTACCAGGTCTGGATGCAACTAGTCCATGTACTCTCTGCAGTGCATTTGTAGAGGTTTGTTAACGATGTTTATGATTCGGTGACATGTCAGATCATCCCAAGTGAGACACTTCTTGAGTCTGAAAAAGGGACGCGACATGCTCACCTATCCATGCTCTCCACTGAGTTACTCTAGCACTTTGTGTTCTTTTGTGTAAACCAGCATCTGCAGTTCCTTGTTTCTACATCCTATGTAAGAGGTTGTTGTTGTGGCACCATTCCACCAGGTGTTCTATCTCCTGTACGCTGACTCATCACCACACATGATTCATAATATTTGCTAAATCTACACCTCGCCATTCTTATGAATATGACCATAAATTTGAACTTGAACATGGTATTGGAGTGGTGTTTACCCTCACAGTCGTGAGTGTAAAAAGAATAGAGCAGGGAGCTAAGCATGCAGCCTTGAGGTGCTCCTGTGTTGATGGCTTATGAGGAGGAGATGTTATTACTAATCCATACAGATTGAGGTCTGACAATGAGTTAGTCAAGGATCCAGCTGCAAAGGGAAGTATAGAGGCTCAGTTCTCATGTTATATAAGTGATAGGAGCAGAATTAGGAGATTTGGCCCATCGTCTACACCACCATTCATGCATGGCTGATCTATAATTCCCTCTTAACTCCATTCTCCTGCCTTCTACCCAAAGCCTCTAACACCCATACTAATCAAGAATCTATCTATCTCTGCCTTAAACATATCCATTGACTTGGCCTTCACAGCCTTCTGTGGCAATTAATACCACAGATTCACCACCCTCTAACTACAAAAATTCCTCCTCATCTCCTTCCTAAAGGAACGTCCTTTAATTCTGAGGCTATGACCTCTGGTCCTAGACTCTCCCACTAGTGGAAACATCCTCTCCACATCCACTCTATCCAGGTCTCAGATCTTCATGATAATTTCGGAGGAGATGATTACGTTGAATGCAGAGGTGTAAGGGCCTGTCCCACGAGCATGTGACTGCATGCGGCAAGCGCGACCTAACGTGGTCGCTTGAGCCGTATGGCCTCGTGGGGCCGGTCCCACTTCGATCGGCGGAGCCGTATGGAGTTGTGCCGAGCTGGTCCCTACATCGCGCGGGGCTCCCAAAAAACTGACAGTGTTAAAAAATTCCGCGCGGCAACGGCCTGCCGGCCCGCAGCCGCATTGAGGCCGTACGCACCGCCTCAACGGGCGTACAAACCATCTCGACGCTGTACGCAGCGTCTCGACGCCGTAAACACCGTCTTGACGTCGTACATCACGCGCGAACTTCCCGCGGACTTCACTCGAACTTCACGTCACTCACTCGACGTCCGCGCGGCCCCTGCTTCTGGTTTAGTCGCGCTCGCTGCATGCAGTCACATGCTGGTGGAACCGGCCCTGTACGGGGATCACTCGACCTCCGCGCGACCCCCGTGCGGCCCCCGCTTCCGGTTTGATTACGCTTGCCACATGCAGTCGCATGCTCGTGGGACAGGCCCTGTAGTCAGTGAGCAGCAGCCTGATGAGTGAGTTCCCTTTTGAAAAAATGTCACATAGTGCTGGAGTAACTCAGTTGGTCAGGCTTTATCCCCGGAGGATATGTCAGGTGACACCTTGGATTGGGAAAGACCTTCCCACATATGTGTTGAGGTGGAAATCCATATTGGCATGTGGTAGTCAGTGGGGGATAAAACAGGAATGTGCGATGGGGAAAGGCGATTGAAATTAGAATAGGTAGTGGAGAAGGGAGATAGAAAACTGAACATGTATTCGGGAAGAAGCACAAATCCATACTGTGCGGTAAGGTGGGAGAATTAAAACAGGAAGGTTTGGCTGGGAGGAAGAGATTAATACCGGAATGTGTGGTGAGAAGGGAATTAAATTAATATCAGAATCTGACATGGGCAAGAGCAATGAAGATCAGAACGTGCAATGGGAGGTGAAATTTGTCCAAATATGCAATGGGGAGGGGATGTAGATTAAGATTGGAATGTATGGTGGGAAGAGGGGGTTAAAACCAGAAAGCATAGTAGGAAGGGGATGTAAAATTGAAATAAGCAGAGGGTAAAGGGGGTTACCACCAGAAAGCGCAGTGAGAGGATACCAGAACCTTGAATGTGCACTATAAACGGGTTCAGCAACACTTATCGACTAAGAAAATACAAGATTGTATAACAAACAGCATCACAAAGAAAGAGTCCTAAGGCCTCGTGTAGAGAGGAAAGGAAATCATTTGGAATTACTGGGTACACTGTATCACTCACTGCCTGGTAAAGCGCTGATTCATAATGGTATTCTTGATGCTCCAGTGCGAACTTTCACAATTATGTGCTTCGTGTTATTTAAAAAATGACCCAATATGAATCAGTCAGAAGAAGGGTCTTGACCTGAAACGTTGCCTATTCCTTCGCTCCATAGATGCTGCCTCATCCGTTGAGTTTCTCCAGCATTTTTGTCTACCTTCACTATGAATCCCTGCTCTCCACTGGAGCTCCGTGGCATTGAGTAGCCATCTTGCTCATTGTGGCTCGGTTGCTTATAAGGCCTGGTATTGTGTGACTGTATTGATATCAGGTTCAGGGCTTCACCCTGGCAGGGACAATGAATGCTTGAGTCATAGAGTCATACACTGTGGAAACAGGCCCTTTGGCCCAACTTGCCCACACCGGCCAACATGTCCCAGCTACACTAGTCCCACCTGCCCGCGTTTGGTTCATATCCCTACAAACCTGTCCTATCCATGAACTTGTCTAACTGTTTCTTAAATGTTGGGATAGTCCCAGCCTCAACTATTATCTGGCAGCTTGTTCCATACACCCACCACCCTTTGTGTGAAAAAGTTACTCCTCAGATTCCTATTAAATATTTTCTTCTTCACCTTGAACCTATGTCTTCTGGTCCTCTATTCCCCTACTCTGGGCAAGAGACTCCGTGCATCTACCCAATCTATTCCTCTCATGATTTTATACATCTCTATAAGATTATGCTTGAGCATTGCAGTCCCTACTCCATGTGTTAATGGAGTTCCATCACCTGTGTATGATGTGCTCAAAATTGATGTTCCACCCTCCTACCACTCCCTCCTCTATGAGCTTGTCACTGTTTAGAGGTATGTTTGTTGGGAAGGGCTACACAGGCAACAAGAAAAGAGTAGACAGCAGATCCCATCATATTATCAGGTGCTGAGGCAGGCAGTAAGATCTGGGCATTCTGGCAATCCATGGAGCAATGGCTGTACTTGCTAGAGTACAACCCTGTGCCCCGTGACTCAGTGCTGAGAGGCCACATCACTCGCACCAACACCAGGATACATGGATTGGGCAGGCTTAGCGGGAAATGGGCCAAATGCAGGCAGGTGGGACTAGTGTTGATAGGACACGTTGGCCGGTGTGGGCATGATGAGCCGAAGGGCCTTTTTCCAAGCTGTAAGATTCTATAAATTTATGACCAGCTGCCACCGGGAGCTGTGGGGTTGATCCATTGCCCAATTCTCAGTAAGTTCCTGGTACCCTGATTTCCAGCAGAGCAGTGAGGAAGGCACAGTTTCGACACGGGTCTCTGGCACAGCAATACCGACAGTGATTCATAGAAACATAGAAGCACAGGAAATAGGTGCAGGAGGAGGCCATTCGACCCTTTGAGCCAGCACCGCCATTCAATATGATCATGGCTGATCATTCCCTATCAAATCTAAACATCATCTCTCTTGTTCTCATGCTGTAACCACCCCTTCCAGCACTGATTCCACTCTTGGTTTTGAGATCACATTCTGCAAGCTAAGCAAAGTACCAGTGTAATGCTGAAAGTTTTCTCTGTCTTAGCTCACCACATTCAAATGATTAACAGTTTCAGTTATCTGTATTCGGCGTATGCATCCCAGTATAAAACTCAATTCTACTCTCCCCTCAGCAGTTCATAGCAGCTGATCTTCAGACAATATATCACTTCAGGACACATGAAAGAGAAACTGGAGTTATCCATTTGTCACCTTGCACCTGCTCAGCACTTCAATAAGATCATGATTAATCTTTTACCTCCGCATTACTTTCCTGAGCTAACTCTATATCCTCTGATTTCCTAAGCATCCAAAAATATATATCAATCTCTTTTTTCAAACACAGTCAGTAACTAAGCCTCTGCAGGCAGATAAAGCAATTATTTCTAATTTAAGCACTGAATGACCAACCCCTTATTGTAAGGTTACGACCTATGGTTCTGGACACCCCAGTGGGAGAAGCATCACCCACTCTAGACTCTTTGTTTATGCCCTTTGCACAGACTCCAGAGGTGAATCAGGGTGAGTGGTACAACGTTGGTGGTTACTTCACCTAATGCTAGCTTTATAGACATCAGAGATTTAATGGCACTTCTTTATCAATTTCTTTTTGCTCCAATTCTAAAAAGTCATGGCAAAATTACTGTCCTGGATGCAAGACCAATCTTGTAGTGATTTTTTACATTGATTGTAAAATAAACCTGGGCTAAAATGCCTTGGAATGACACACACAACTATACTGTGCACAGGAAATTACTTAAATGTGTCCTGTCTCATGGCCAAATAACCTGCCTGATGTGATACTTAATCCTTTGTGTGAGTAATTGAATGGTTGCCAGGGCTATGGAAACATATCAAGACATCAGTCACTGACTCCAGAAGTTTTTGGGAGCTGGAAATAATTGAATCTCTGTAAACTTCCAGAGTATTTAAACAGCACATCCATTTATTAAATTTCAGTTGATCGTGTGAAAAAAAATGGATGAGAAACATAGAAACATAGAAACATAGAAATTAGGTGCAGGAGTAGGCCATTCGGCCCTTCGAGCCTGCACCGCCATTCAATATGATCATGGCTGATCATCCAACTCAGTATCCCGTACCTGCCTTCTCTCCATACCCTCTGATCCCTTAGCCACAAGGGCCACATCTAACTCCCTCTTAAATATAGCCAATGAACTGGCCTCGACTACCCTCTGTGGCAGAGAGTTCCAGAGATTCACCACTCTCTGTGTGAAAAAAGTTCTTCTCATCTCGGTTTTAAAGGATTTCCCCCTTATCCTTAAGCTGTGACCCCTTGTCCTGAACTTCCCCAACATTGGGAGCAATCTTCCTGCATCTAGCCTGTCCAACCCCTTAAGAATTTTGTAAGTTTCTATAAGATCCCCTCTCAATCTCCTAAATTCTAGAGAGTATAAACCAAGTCTATCCAGTCTTTCTTCATAAGACAGTCCTGACATCCCAGGAATCAGTCTGGTGAACCTTCTCTGCACTCCCTCTATGGCAATAATGTCCTTCCTCAGATTTGGAGACCAAAACTGTACACAATACTCCAGGTGTGGTCTCACCAAGACCCTGTACAACTGCAGTAGAACCTCCCTGCTCCTATACTCAAATCCTTTTGCTATGAAAGCTAACATACCATTCGCTTTCTTCACTGCCTGTGAGAAGTAGCTTCCTTCTCCCAATCTAAGTAGAAAACACTGTATAGAAGGCTTCCCCTCCCCACCACTCCAACAATTATTTGCTTCTGCAGTACATAAATATTGCTTTCACAGAATGATATATTTTTCAGGATTAACTTTAAATTTGATTAAACCTTAAGATTGTTTCCCAATCTGTAATTCATATTGTTTCCAAACACAGCCTTGTACCAAAACTGGTACCTTCTGAACATGTGTAAATTGTGTATTTATTGCCAGTAAATCTGAATTACAGCCTAGTGAACCATTTGAAGAGGACACAATGGCCGTTAGAAATGACACATATGCTGTGGATTCTGGGTATTTAATTATTGGTTTACATATACCATCAGTTGGAGTGGCACATTGATGCCGTTGGTAAAGCTGCTGGGTCACGGAGCTAGAGACCTGGGTTTAATTCTGACCTCAGGTGCAGTCTGTGTGGAGTTTGCACGTTCTCCATGGGTTTCTTCATGGTGGCGCAGTTTCCTTCCACATGCCAAAGACTTGCAGGTTAATTGGTCCGTGTAAATTGCCCCTGATGTGTCGGGAGTGAATGAGAAAGTGGGATAACATAGAACTGGAGTGAACAGGCCCGTGTGGACTCAGTGGGCTGCAGGGCCTGTTTCCATGCTGTAATCAATCAATCAGTCTTTTGTGTTATTAATCCATTAGGTGTTTCTGGAAAAGGTGAATCAGAAAAAATAAGCATCTGTGGGTAGGGAGTTGCTTTAAGATGACTTTCATAAATAGTTGTCAACCCATTTTCTCTGTCACAAAACATATGTGAGGTTATTTACAGCTAATTTGCAAATCAATTTAAAAAAATCATCTTTAAAAAACATGAAAATTGTTAAACACGATGTTCGTGCATTATTAAGATAAGTATTTTGATTTTTGATGTGTGCTTATCCATGTTAAAATTCTGCCTAACACACCTTGTTCTACTGTATATGGTATAGACCAAAATAAAGAGGCCGTTTAAGGCTCTGGAAGATAAGATTTCAGATTTTACAGCTGTTCGATCAGCAGCGTGGGAGTGAAGGTATTTTCCACACTCAGGATTAGAATATGCACACCCAGGTATGCAAATAATTCAAGACGGATGCGTGACAGCCGTTATACATGAGTGGTTTCAAAGGTAGGTGGAGTCAATCATTGCCCTTTTAATCTCAGGTCATCCATGAGAATGGCTGGTTGATGTCTCATTGCCAGCACAGCTTGGAACTGAGCACTGGTTGGAGATCCGCTAGCTCACACTCACACATAACGTTCATGTTTTAAGTTCGACCTAGGAGGAGAGCTCTCTGAACCAACACAAGCATGGCTGAGGAACGAGTGTATTCAGATTCTAGCAACCTTGCTTATGACCTATCTACTGCTGCTGCAGGTGAAGGGGATGCCTCTCCGCTTGATCCATTAACCATTTTTAATCTCCTAGAGAAAGTGGCTGGGATTGTCGACAGTGTGAATGAAACTCAACAGAAAATGGAGCTACAGCAACTGGAAATAGAAAACACCGTTAAAGAGATACAAATCGATGTTGCAAAACTTAATAAGGCTCATTTGGCCACAGATAACACGGTCGCAAAGTTGCTAGTGAAAACCCAAAAGATCAACGCCAATGTTAAAGATGTGAGACAGCGACTGGATAAAACCAATGCTCAGGTCAAAAAAGTTGAAGGAAATCACCGTGAGCTGCTCAAAAGGAATAAATTTCGGGTGGTTATATTCCAGGTAAGTTCCATTTGAAGTGGTCGCTTTAAGTCTTACTAGTTTGAAGAATTTGAGATTCTATACTTAGTGTTGAAAGCATGACATGCTGAACAAGTCACAGCTGCTACCAAGCTAATATTCCGTGTTGAACTTTATTCTGCAGGGAATTGCTAATTCAGCAGAATCTTTAAGTCAGGGCATCTGTTAGATGTTTTACAATCTCTACAATCCCCAAGAAATTGTTTCAATTTTTGTGTATTAATGTCCTTTAAATAAAATTACTGAAACAATAAATCACGGGAGTTGAGTAACAGATAGAGAATTCATTTGGACATGTGGGTCGTATTAATACTCCAGTCGGCCTGGTGCCATCTGTATTGAAGGTTAATGGCTGTGAAACAGCGACTATTTGCTGTCCACATGAAAAACAATACGCGGAGACCAATGGTCCGTATTTGGCCTTCCTTCCGACTCACATCATAGAGTTATTTTTGAAAAGACAGTCAGTAAAGTTTATACATAGGCGAAGACCTGGAAACGTGCAAATGCTTCATTAAGCTGAATGCCATTTTTGTTCACATACCATTGTAAATAGGGACAATAGAATGTTGCTGTGGAAGTTATTTTTAATATCTTTATAGATCCACTGGTGAGACAATTATACTGAACCGTGACATACTGGACCTTTCAAATGGATGCCAGAGTCTTGCAGTAATGGAAGAGTCCAGAATTCACTTAATATTAATATCACTGACCTCCAATCTATTATAACAGCTGACAATTAATGACCCATATTACATGCTTAAAATAGGAATAGAGAATGATGAATTGTCATGCATCAACGCCACTTGCGTAACTCAATTTTTCAAAATTTGTTAATATTCCCATTCAATTTATCCCTCCGCAGAAAAAGGCTTTTTGTTAAATATCATCTGTTGTTCCGGTTTACGTAGCATTATATCATTGTCAGTAGGCTATTCCAATGCAAAGATGAAGAGAACAAGTGAGCAATAACGAGAACTTGACATAAGTGTTTCCTTGGAACACAGAAGGATGAGATGTGATCTTACAGGGGTGTATAAGATCATGGGGGGTATAGATAGGGTGGATGCACAGAGTCTTTTACCCAGAGTAGAGGAATCAAGAACCATAGGTTTAAGGTGAGAGGAGAAATATTTAATAGGAACCTGCGAGGCAACTCTTTCCTCATAGTGGATGGCGAGAATATGGAATGAGCTGGCAGAGGAGGTAGCTGAGGCAGGTACCAAAAATGACATTTGAAAGTCATTTGGATAAGATACATGGATAGGAAATATTTAGAGGGACATGGGCCAAACCACGTGAATGGGAGTAGTGTAGATGGGGCTACTTTGTCGCCATGGGCAAGTAAGTCCAAAGGGCCTGTTTCCATTCTGTATGACTACGACTATGAGTCTAATCCTGGCCTCATCTAATGGCCATGCATGATTGGCTTCTTCTGGGGCACTCTGTGGAAAAGCATTTGACATCGTTAAATTTTCCCTCCATTACTTCTGAGCATAGACCAAATATAATTAATCTACCACAGCTCAACTAATCCATTGCAATAAAGTGATTTTAATCAGTGCATCTTACTAGGATGAGGGTTTGTGGAGAATCATTTGAATAAATATACAAAACATATCTGTGGGAATAAAATAAAACTTGGTGTCCAATTTATTTGAAAATCCACAAAATGCAAATGCTGGAAATCTAAAACAAAAACAGAAAATTTTGGAAATAGTCAGCAGGTCAGGCCACATCTGTAGGAAGAGAAACAGAGTCAAGGATTCCGGTCCAAGACACTTCAATTTTTGAAGTAGCTTCTCTTCGGTAGACTGGAAATATATACCCTGTTTCTCTTCCCTCAGCTGCAACCTGACCTGCTGAGTATTTCTGGCATTTTCTGTTCCAATTTACTTACAATAAAGGATATATTGTGCAATATCCTTTGTCCTGTTTTTATATGACACTCAAGAATGCTAAACTAGCTAAAGCAATGCTGCATCTGCTCTATATCAAACCTTCGGTTATCAATGACAAATGCTTTAAAGAAACTATTTCCCTACTATACATTAACACATCTGAGAAAGTGAAAGACTTTCAACAATGGCCTGCTGGAATCCTGCAACGTGATATTAGGACCTTTGAGGATTATTCTAGCATTCAAATCAAAATGTTGATCGTGAGTTAGCTTTTATGAAGCAAATGAGTTGGACAGCTAGCAGCTTAAAAGGAGACTGATGGTGCATCCATAATATCATGGTGTCCCACAAGGGATATATTTTCCACTAGAAGGTGGTACAAAACTAATTTGTGTGGATGTGTCAGACTTCAGTTGAGTGGATGAAAACAATTGGAAATAAATATTAGCTGCCTGAGCAAGAAATGATTTGCAGAAATCACAATGAAAATCCAATATGTTGTGATGTGGAAATCCAGAATAAAAACTCAACTTTCTACTTTCACAGGAAGAAAATGAAATGCCTTCTTCTGTCACGTATAAAAAACTTCCAAACGAGGGGAATGCAGCGGCATCTGAAGAACACAGTTCAAAAACAGCCACACCACCGCCAGACCTCTCCTCTGACGAAGAGTTTGTTTATGAAGATGGAACTGCAGCTGCACGCCTCAAGAAATCGGGAATGAAGGGAGTGGATAATATCAAGAAAGTTTTCTCAAGAGAAAATATGCAAAAAACCAAGCAAAACTTAGGGAAGCAGATGAATCGGCTGAGCGCAACTATAGTCCCCCCAGACCAGAGAGAGAAGATAAGGATTTCTGGAGAGAGGATCAAAAAGTCCATTGTCGATTCAAAACCTTTTCATATGAAGAAGAAAAATGAAAGAAGTGGGGCAGAAGGGCAAGAGGTTGCCATCAAAAGTGTGGGAGAAAGTTCCAAAGGCGAGGGCACTGGTCCAGAAGCGGCAACTAATATTAACGCTGCAGCAGCTGCTGAGGTTAGTGAAGACAGCCTCCCAAGCATGGGTCTACATGTCGCCAATACAGAGATGGTCGTTGTAACAATGGAAGCAAAGGGTGAAGAAGCAGTGCCTGCAGTGGCAGAGGGGAAGCGGAGTCCTGAGTTTAGTTAAGCACAGACTTAAAGCTGCGCTACTTAATAGTGGCAGAGACTGCCACGCCTGTGATGGCAATACATCCCTAAAATGAGTTGTGCTTCCATTCAAATGTTACTGGTTTAATTACTTAGATTCTTTATTTAATTTGGCCTTTTTTTTAAATGAAGCATTGGTGTCATGTACAAAGTCAGTCCTCCCATGTGCATCCTGCTAGCAGGTTGACTGGACCTCAGATGACCGTGGATCAGTCTTCTGCATTTTTTTCTGATAGTTGTAGAAGTGGAATTACAAAGGATTGACAGGAAGTTTACAACCTAAAATAAATTAGTAAATTCTGGGATTTTAATTTTTTTATTTTCAAGTGGTCTTTGAAGAAGAACAGCATCAATTAATCTTGTATTTTTATCTTAAATTTATTTTTGAATAGGACTATTAAGTAATGCAGCTTTAATTCTTGTAGTCTCTCAGCTTCTGATACATTGTGTAACATGGATCATTTTGTCGACACATGCCATGCCATTGCAAGAAGAGATTTAGAAAGTCTTGCTTCCCTCTTATTTATGGTAATCAAAACACTAAGTAATCAAGGCTCAGGATTGAAAACGAGAAGCAAAATGATCAGGTGTTGAATATTAGGAAAATTATAGCATATAAATGTAGAATTCATCTATAAAATTTGTCAGCATTCATCATATTCCATCCCACAGGGAATGTAATCAAATTGCTGCATGGCTTAGAAATATATTACTACAATATAAATATATTTCAAAAGCCAGTTACATAAATAGAATCAAAGCAATTCAAGTACGTATTTTATTATGGGTACTTTACAAATATTCATTTTTTAAACGCAAGTATTTAGCTGACTTGAGCATGTTTTTGAAGTGTGCATCCTGTGTAATCACCATGGTAACATTAGTTAGTTTTAAAATTGAATTAGAAGTGTTGCAGTACATGTAGAATGGTGTGATTTAGTATAATATCCTTTGTGTACCTTTCATGTTGTCTTTCACGTGGATGTGCAAATGGTGTCAGAGTTATGTGTTTATCTTTTTGGAGGGTAGGATGGGGTGTGGAGGGAGTGGAAATTTCAATGGTGTTCGTAAAAAGTATGTCATCCAGTTGGCCATTCAAGTGAATAACCTATTTTTTAGTTTGAGTCGATTCCCCTGCAATTAAAGGTTGATCTCTAATTTTAAGAGTTACCTTAATGTATGCATTTGTTGAAACCTAGGGACAGCTGACATGTGCCTGTATTCACTTTACATGTTTATTCCCCCTTCTCTCCTTCTGGAGATGGTGACACATGCTGAGCCATTGTTCCAAGGGCGCTGGAAGCCCTCAGATATTACAGCCAAGCGTGTGAGCTTGTGCTTTGAATGTTGGCAGGCTATTTGCCCATTGAGAGGGATGTCACAATGAGGCCAACTCTGGCCACACCCATTGACCAGAAACAGATTTTCCAGGAGGAGTCACTGGATAGTAACCAAGAGCAGGAATCCTGGCCATTTGCCCCTATCCAACAACGATGTTCAAATTCATACGTTCTTCTAATTTTGGGTTTAAGAATGACCAGAAAGATGAATCATATTAGATTGGATTCCTCATTCTGCCTTCCTTTTAAGTACCGCCACTCCGTTTTTGAACCTTACTTATTATTCTGTTCTCTAACTAGTCCATACCATTCAAAACGTCCCCACTAAATAAAGAACCAGTACAGTTCAAACCAAGTTTTCTCTGCAGTATATGTGCATTTTAATTGTTTCTCACCTTGTGAGGATTGCCTTCTAAGGTGTGTCTAAGAGAAATCATTCACCACAAATAAAGTATGATATTTTATTTTACTATTCCATAATCAATAACCATGGCTCTGTTGTGTATTATACCTGAATTCTGGCCAAGTTACCACAAATCCCATGCAATACTGATGTGCTATTGAAGCAACTAAATTTTGATATTGCAATAAGTAATTGATTTCAAATCAGTCTGAAGATGGGTCCCGACCCAAAACGGCATCTACCCATGTTCTCCAGGGAAGATTTGATCTGCTGAGTTACTACAGCATTTTGTGGCTTTCCTTGGTAAACCAGCATCTGCAGCTCCTTGTTTCTAAATGTTGATATTATTAATCAATGGTAACATATTATCCACAGTTCTCATCATGATGTGATGAACAGTGGACAGGCTCGATAGGTTTAGATTATAAAAATCTAGTGTATTTTGTTTTTGGTTGTCTGGTCTGTCTGAATCTCATTGTGCTTGTAATTACCAATTAAGAACAGACTTGCCTTAGTGTAAGTTGTATAAATCGTAATTGAATGTATGCTTATCTGGCCCAAGATTATTTCCAGCAAATCACGTAGAAACAATATTTGCAAATTTGGTGAACTGTAGCTATAATTATCACAATATTTTTTAAACTGCATGTTGATATATTTGGGATTTGATTTGAAGCCTTGGGAATGAAGGGCAAGAGATAGAATATTGTTGTTAAGATAAAAGAAAAGGAAAATTGATTTAAAAAAAACTATAAACATGGTAAGGGACAAATAGCAAAGTGAATGATGTAAGTGAAAGAAAAGTGATGAAAAAAAGTGAGCCATATTCACTGAAAAACATCAAAGGTGAACACAATGTTCCAGGTAAAGGGTGGCATTTAAATCATGTACTGTAGATATTAACAGCAAAAGGGAAGGAAGAAATAAATGACTTTTTGAAGTATAATAATATATTTTCAGATAGGAGGGATAACAAGTGACAGAGACCTTATTGCAATTAGTTCAGTTTGTGTTTCTCCGTGTACATCCGTTATTTTTTTAAACCCATTTCCAGAACTGAAAGGAAGATGGTACAGGATTGATTGCTCATACATTCTCTTGTGCAATGTTCCAATCTAGATGTAATTGATTTCCCACTGAATAAATATTGGATGACTCCTGCACATACCAGTTAATGCATCGTTACATTCATTAACACTGAGATCCCAAAGCCCAGGAAATCAAAGAGGAAGTATCTTCCAAAGTTCTGCAATCAACCTTATTGTGGACTCTGGTTAATATATATGCATTAGCATTGGCTTCGAAAGCTAAGTATAGTACAGGAAGAACAATTCCAATGTTGAATATGAATCAAACCTTACAATGGACTGTTATGATAACATGATTTTGTATGTTGTCATGTAGATGGATGAATAATAGCCAAACATTTTAAAAATCTGATGTAAACTAGAGATTACTAATACTTAACAAATGCAAATTTCTGGTATTATCAGTGTTTAATAAACTTTATCCATTTTTACTTGTTTATCTGTCAATGTAATGTGCAAATAATGTTGCCTTTGTAAAATATTTTATAGGTATTAGTTATTATTACTATTGATGTGATTGGAAGTTGAAAATTAATTGATTATTTGGAACAATAAACCTGATCCCCTTATCTCCTTCAAGGTATTGGTACTTGATGGTTAAACTAATTATTTTGCCATTGGTTGTAATTTGTGTACATTAATTCAATAAAGAAAATAAGACTTGAAATGTGTTGGCCTTGATTGCATTTAAGATTTTTACGTACGTTCACAGTAGTTTTGTTTATTGCATTATAATAAAAAATTATCTGCTCTTTGCCATGTTGTTCAGTTCCATTCACAGCTTATCAGATAGTGAAGCAATCCATGCCCTCAAGATGTGATGCCTGATCCATATTTGAATATGACTTGATATGTGGTAAATGACAAAGTGATGCCCATCTCCAACAAGAGGGAATTTAACCACCATTCTTTGACATTAAATATTATTAACATTGATAAAGGACAGGCCATCCTCCTTTTGGATCATCATTGCCTTGCAATATGATAAAATTTGCCTGCAAATCCAAGTCAGATTATAGGTCTTCTGTGGTAATTCTCAATTCTTTACCACCATATACATAGAAACATAGAAACATAGATATTAGGTGCAGGAGTAGGCCATTCGGCCCTTCGAGCCTGCACCGCCATTCAATATGATCATGGCTGATCATCCAACTCAGTATCCCGTACCTGCCTTCTCTCCATACCCCCTGATCCCTTTAGCCACAAGGGCCACATCTAACTCCCTCTTAAATATAGCCAATGAACTGGCCTCGACTACTCTCTGTGGCAGAGAGTTCCAGAGATTCACCACTCTCTGTGTGAAAAAAGTTCTTCTCATCTCGGTTTTAAAGGATTTCCCCCTTATCCTTAAGCTGTGACCCCTTGTCCTGGACTTCCCCAACATCGGGAGCAATCTTCCTGCATCTAGCCTGTCCAACCCCTTAAGAATTTTATAAGTTTCTATAAGATCCCCTCTCAATCTCCTAAATTCTATAAAACCAAGTCTATCCAGTCTTTCTTCATAAGACAGTCCTAACATCCCAGGAATCAGTCTGGTGAACCTTCTCTGCACTCCCTCTATGGCAATAATGTCCTTCCTCAGATTTGGAGACCAAAACTGTACACAATACTCCAGGTGTGGTCTCACCAAGACCCTGTACAACTGCAGTAGAACCTCCCTGCTCCTATACTCAAATCCTTTTGCTATGAAAGCTAACATACCATTCGCTTTCTTCACTGCCTGCTGCACCTGCATGCCTACTTTCAATGACTGGTGTACCATGACACCCAGGTCTCGCTGCATCTCCCCCTTTCCTAGTCGGCCACCATTTAGATAATAAGTCGGCCACCATTTAGATAATATACGAAGTACAAATGAAGTATGTGAGGAAAAACTTTCCTCTTGCTTGGAATGCATGCAGTCTCAAAAAGAGTTTAAAAATTGATAGATGCATTACCCACCCTAACCATTTACTACACTATCAGCAAATCGTGGCTGTAGCAGGTAACATCTTCATAACTTTCCAAGGTTTCTCTAAGAGCATCAACCAAATTCAAGTCTGAAGAAGGAACTGCACATGCGGGAAAATCGAAGGTAGACAAAAGTGCTGGAGAAATTCAACTGGTGAGGTTGCATCTATGGAGCGAAGGAAATAAATGAACTAAAGAAGGGTTTTGACCCAAAACATCACCCATTCCTTCTCTCCAGAGATGCTGCCTGTCCCGCTAAGTTACTCCAGCATTTTGTGTCTACCCAAATTCATCATCTCCAGCACCAAGGACATGGTAACAGGTGTATAGAAGCATAATCTGAGGCTGCACATCAGGGTACACTTCATTTGATTTACAAATAGTTTTCCATTTCTTTGTCATCACTAGATTAATTCTCTGAAGCTTTCTCCCTTATTGTGAAAACACCTTTATCACAAAGACTACATTGGCTCATGCAGGTGGCTCATTGTTACGTTCTCAAGGGCAGCTGGGGATGCATAAGACATCATGACACAACAAATGCTGTACACATTAAAGCAAGAAACAGAACTAAATTGACTAGTATGAATCCTAATACATTATATCTATTCCACAAACTGAGCACAGTCAAGAGGTAGCTGCAAGCGAATGGAAGAATTTACTCAAAGGATTAACGTCGAGTGCTGGGCAAGGGGTGGGGAAATGTTGCAATCATGTCCTCCTGAATGGTTGTTCTAATTTCAGCAGAGCATCATCATCCTCCGCCTCTGGTGCCTCAATCAAAAAGTAAATAGTAAAGATTTGAAATTAGACCATTCTGCAAGAGAACAATATCTCAGTATCTAATGCTCCATTTAAATGTGTGGACCAGTGTAAAACCACTGTATATGCAAGGTATATGCATACAAGCTCACTATAGTAAAGTCACTTCAAGTTTTAAGCTAATTTGTTCAATGTGAATCAGTTCTTAAAAAAACCTCTCTACCATAAAAACTTACAGTATCTGTAAAGAATCTCACCATTTAGTCTTTTTTCTTCTTAGGCTATACCAATGTTCCTTTCTCTCTTTCCTTTTGTTGCTATACATGATTTGACATTGACCATCTTCACTACAATATCTTCTTCATCATTATGTTATTAGTCATCTTTAAAATTTTACCACAAAACCCACTAACATTTTAGTGCTACAGAATCACCAATTACTAAAATTGAAAGGGCAAGAAATAAATGACAGGGATGAAAAGTAAAGACTGCCTCATGCCATTTAGAGCACTCAAATGACCGTAATGTAATCCCGCGTAACATACCAGCGCATATAAATTTAGAACATCCTGTATTTTGAGCCTTACAAGTGAAACATGTCGTCACTGGAAGAACATTCATTCTGACAACCACGACTTTCCCCCAAATGGACATTCATATTTTAAGGACCCCTCGTATAACTATATACAATTTATGTATATCTCATTTACTTTAAATATTATAGTATGTAATTAAATGTTACTATTAACATCAAATGGTTTATTATGTTTTAAATCATTTATTTCACAATTGCAGCATTTCAGTAAAGTGTTTAAACAAGTTTAATCCATAAATTAAATGCTAATAATGTGAATAAATACAATTGGAATATCAAAAGTGCTTGTTATTTGAGACAAGCATTAAATTCCATAGTTCTATTTATAGGTACATACTTTTACACAGGCACATCATATCTTGCCTAATGTGAGAGACATAGACAGTTGAACTAATAGAATGCTTCGGGTTTAGTGAATGTGTTTCCTTTGTTTCTTTTTAAAAAGCGTGCATCAAATAACTAATTAAAACTTGAATTAAGGCATAATTCTTTGCTACACTCCTCACAATAACATGTCATATTGCCTATGGTAGCACATAGAGTTGTGGACCTGGATCTGGGAATCCTTTCCTCTCAGGTAGGTGCAGAGTTGCCTGGGTTGATTAAGATGGAATTGGATGGGCACTTGAGATGTAATTGTAAAAAGAGTGGGGACTTAGGAATGATAAGGAAGGCTATTTCAAAAATTGGAATGGCATCTTTCTACACTTAACGACTTTTATGGAAATGTGATATGGTTTTTATTATCTGAATGATGATTTCTCATGAATACATTGAAAACACTCTGTACATCAGACATTAGTCATCTTTTGATCTTTCTGCATTTCATCTCACTTAGAGCTATACAGTATAGGTTCATTTGGCCCACCTTCTCTGTGCCAATCAAGTTGACATTCTGGGCTATCCCATTTGCCTGTATTTGGCGTATACCATCTAAATCCTTCCTATCCATATATCTGTCCAAATTTTAAAAGTCGTACTTGCATCCACTTCGAGAGTTTCCTCAGGCAATTCCAGATATGGACTGTCCTCCGAGTGCAAAAGTTGCCCTGAGGTCCCTCTTAAATCCCCTCCCCCCCCCCCCCCCCTATTCCCCGAAGCCTGTGCCATCTCATTTTAGAATTTTCAATGAAGACGTTCCATTACTGAAATTTGCCACATTTTAATACACATTTTGATAAGAACTGCTCAATTATAGATCAATATTGAAAAATGCTTTTTTAAAAACAACATTAATTGGTTCAGCAGCGAAAATAGTTGTAAGTGATTTTAGTGATTTTCTTAATTGCTCAGTGTAACTCTTATAATTCTAAATACCCATATCAGTTCTGTGCCTTATTGTTTCATTAGCCAAGCATAGAAGTAATCACGTGCATTAATCATAAGATGTCAAACCAATAAGAACGCACATGTTACAGGTCTCCCTTATGAGGATGGATCTTATGCATCAAGCGTCTAAGAAATGTATTACCAGATGGAAGTTTAAAGAGTAGACAAGGCAGATATTGAGTTGCAATGCAATGATCAGAAATGGCAGATGCACTAAATAAGTTATTTATTTTTCAGATCTAGTCACATTGATTTGGCAGCCTGAAACTAATGCAGAGGTTAAAGTGGGAAGCAATGCTCCTGAGAAAGAAGTGATTATGTTGGCACCTATTAAATTAAGCTGTAAGGCTGTGAACTGATGCGAATGCATGGCTTTGCATATTCCGTGCTGGGAGGCAACGGCAGACTTATTATGAAAAATCAGTAACATTACTGTCAGGACAAAGCCACTGGTTGGTCAAATAGTGATAATTCATGACCCAAGAATCGGCAGATGCTGAAGTTTGGAACAAAAAGAAGAAGAACTTAATGGGTCAAGCAGCATCCGCAGAGGCAAAAGATGTATGTTGACAGTTCACATTAGAATAGTGATAAGGGACTCTAGTCAAGGAGCACAGATAGATGCTTCTATGGCCTCAAGCGAGACTTCAAGCTGGTGTGTTGCCTCCCTGGTGGCCGGGTCAAGGATTTATCTGAGCAAGTACAGGACACTTTTAACAGGGAGGTAAGTAGCCAAAGGTCATGGTTTGTATTGGTGCTAATATGCATGAAGAGAGATGAGGTCCTGCAAAAGGAATTTAGGGCGTTATGCCCCTCTCCCACTTAGGAAACCTGAACGGAAACCTCTGGAGACTTTGTGCCCCACCCAAGGTTTCCCTGCGGTTCCCGAGGGTTTTTGTCAGTCTCCCTACCTGCGTTCACTACCTGCAACCTCCGGCAACCACCTGCAACCTCCGGGAACCGCGCGTTATTTTGGTAGTGGGGGGAGTGCAGTGGAGAGATAAGTTTTTTTTGCTTCCATCACAACGATGTGATGGATGTTTGTGTAAACTGTGTTGTGTCTCGGGTCTTTTTGTTTTGTAATGTGTGGCTGCAGAAACGACATTTCGTTTGGACCTCAAGGGGTCCAAATGACAATAAATTGAATCCTAAATTGTTATTGGTTAAATCCACATTGGGATAATCCAGAAATTATAGACCAGTGTGCCTCACATTAGTGGCAAGGAACCTATTGGAGAGGATTCTTAGAGACAGGATTTACTTGCATTTAGAAGAGAATGAGGCTTTGTCCAAGGCAGGTCATGTCTTACAAATTTGATTGAGTATAAGGTACAAAGTTGATTAATCAGGGTAGTGTAGATCGAGAAACTGAGAGTAGGGGATGACACCTTTGCAAGCATCAGGGTGAAATAAGTATAGTCCAGAAAACGGTGAGTCATTGGGTTTGGTCAATAGTCTGTCTCCTGTGATGGAGACACAGAGATCGAGAAAGTTGGGAGAGGTGTCAGAGATAGTCCAAGTGAAATTGAGGGTACAGTGAAAATTAGTGGTAAAGTGGAAGAAATCAATGAGTTCTGCATGGGTGCAGAAGGCAGCCCTTTTGCATAGCAATGTTACAAAATTTTGAGATTTTAAAAATCAAGTCTGTAATTTATCCCATCAGATAAAGCATAAAAATAAGTTTAATTTGACATCTAATTCACTTTCATATCTCAAGTATTTAAAAAGTTATGGCCATTTTCATACTCGGAAATGAGCATCTTGTTCCCTATTGATTTTCTATGGACATAACAAAAAAGTTGTGATCGTGAACAGTCAAAAGCCCATAACTTTCTTAAAAATTAAGAGAACTGAATGAAATTTTCAGTTATCATAGATTGAAGCATTCTGAAACAAATATAAAATAATCTTACTTGGATGACCTGAAATTAAAGCATATAATTAGTTAGTTACCTAATTGTAGCTAATTTCAGACTTCAATTACTAGATCTAAACATCTATCCATTTCTTAATAAATGATTAACATTTTTAAATAGCCTAAATGTCCAAATAATATTCACAAATAATTCACAATAAAACATGATTTTAAAATCTCATTTACATTAATTTATAGGCCAAATGGAAGGAATTCAGTGTTCAATTGCTGTAAATAAATGCCCATTTAAATCAGCTTTCCAGTGGGTCCCTGTGGAACGCGCTGGTTTAGAACGTTCACATTGCGGTAGATTTGTGCCTCAAATGCCGAGAAAAATACTGCGCGATATAATGGGCCCAAATTGAGCTACTCGCAATATTAAATTTTGTATAAAAGGATCTTTAGAAGCCCTTTTGAATGTAAAAATATACAACCTACCTTCTGCTATTTTCTTTATGAGACCCTGCGGTTGCTGACGGTCGCGGGTTTAAAGATTGATTTTTAAACTACTATAACTATTATTCAAGGCCTTTAAACCTAATAATAGCTTTTGCGACGGGGTCTATCAGCGATTTTTCGTTAATAATTAACTAGGCTGAACATTTTCGATTGGAACAGCCTAGAGAAAATCGCGTTTTAAACCCGCCCCCTCTAAACGGCGCCAAAATCGCGCACAACCTCAGCGGCAGATATTCAGCGACGCTTCAGGTAGGCTTTGCAACATACCTACTTTGCAGTTGTTGATGCAGCAAAGAAAAAGTTGGGAGATGGCTTAGTTTATTGTCACGTGTACTGAGGTATAGTGAAAAGCTTTTGTTGCATGCTAACCAGTCAGCAGAAAACTCATACATGAAGAGCCATCCACGGTGTACAGATCCATGATAGTGTTTAATGCAAGGTAAAGTCTAATTACAGATAGTCTGAGAGCCTCCAATAAGGTAGGTAGTAGCTCAGGACCACTCTTTAGTTGTTGGTAGGATGGTGCAGCTGCCCTATAACAGCCGGGAAGAAACTGTCCCTGGATCTGGTGGTGTGCATTTTCACACTGCTGCATTCTTGCCTGATTGGAGAGGGAAAGGAGGGAGGGACCGGTGAACATTCGGAACAAGGACTGTTCAAAGTAATCACCAAAGAGGCAGGCAGAGCTGGGGCCCATGTGAGTGCTCATAGCTACACCTTTAACGAAGAAAGTGAGAGTAGTTGAAACACCACTCACCTGTATCTGCCTGTCACTTGCCAGGCTTTGCCCCACCCCACCTCACTTCATTTCAAGCTTTCTCTCCCTTCATCCCCCCCCCCCACCCACACTACAATCAGTCTGAAGAAGGGACACAACATATCATCTATCCATGACCTTAGTGATGCTGTCTGACCTGCTGAGTTCCACCAGCACTGGGTTTTTTGGGGTAAACCGGCATTTGTGGTTCCATGTGTCTACATTTTTTGTCGATACTTCTTGGTGCTGCCTCGTGAAGTGTTTTTTAATTCTGATTGTTTAATTAAAATCCCCATCAATAGTATATTTCTATTAATTAGCTTCAGAGATTTATTTATGATTAGGTCTACCTCTTCAATGGCTTCTACCCAATATCATTGTTTTTTTTAATTTAGTACGTATTTAGTTTGGTTTTAATCACTTCTATAGACTCATTATTTGTCTCATCAAATGACTGGATTTTCCAGGTCACTTGGTGACTGCTGGTGACTGATGAGTTTGATGCAGGAGATTTCTTGCAGAGGTCACTGTTCCACTGGTGTCGATCGGTCACTGCAGCTGTTGTGTGCTTTCACCGTGACTAATCCTAAAATGTGCGTGTCAGCAACAAGCTGTAATAACTAATTAGAAAACAACTAGAGCAATGCTTTACGATTATAGGATGTACATTTTGCAAAGCAATGTGCCACTTGGCTGTAAAATCTACATTTATCAATGCACTTTCTTTCTTTTTAAATCTTTTTATTGTTTTTATTTCCAAAATAAAAAAAAATGAAACAGAAAAAAGACAGCAAAAAGAAGTGATAAACATAACAATGGTATTGATACATAGGGATCAGGATTATATTAATAACAGGTATAACCTAATATGAGACCAGTGTCAAAATACACAATGAATATAGACCTCCCTGTCTCTATGTAAATATAGTTAAATCTTTAAAAGGAAACTTATAAATGTAAAAACAAAATAAACTAAATTTTTAAAAATAAATAAATAAATAATAAATAAATAAAATAATAAAAATAAAGAAAACAGAGCAAAAACTGAATCTGAACTGAGAAAAATTCAACAATTTAAGTCTGTTTGTCATCACGTCCGTTCCATGAAGGTAAAATCATTTTTATATACGGTTAAAAAGGGAGCAATTTATGTTGTATGAAAATGTTCAATATATTTTCCCCAGGACTTATCAAAATCAACCAAAGGTTCAACAATGTCACTTCTGATTTTTTCTAAATTTAAACATGATATCGTTTCAGAATACCACTGGAGTGTGGTCGGAGGCTTGGAATCTTTCCATTTAAATAAAATAAATCTTCTGGCAATTAGTGTGGTAAAAGCAATCAAATGGGCAGAGTCTAACATTGGTAGCCCAAAAATTGCAGTAATAGGATGAGGTTGTAAATCTATACCTAAGACTACAGAAATGGTATCAAAAATGTATTTCCAATATTTTTCCAAAAGAGGGCGGGACCAAAACATATGAGTCAGTGATGCCACTTCAGAGTTACATCTGTCACAGGTAGGATTTATATGACCATAGAAACAAGCTAATTTATCTTTTGACATATGAGCTCTGTGAGCCACCTTGAATTGTATCAAAGCGTGTCTTGCACACATTGAAGAGGTATTAACTAGTTGAAGAATCCTTTCCCATTTCTCTATAGATAAAGACATTTTTAGTTCTCTTTCCCAGTCATTCTTGATTTTATCAAAGGTATCTATTTGTAATTTCAAAATCAACTCATAAATAGTCGTTATTAATCCTTTCTGATAAGGGTTCAACTGTAAAATTGTTTCCAAAATTTCGGATTGATGTGGTAGCGGAAAAAGGGGTAGAGTAGCCTTAAAAAAATGTCTCATTTGTAAGTATCTAAAAAAGTGTGAATTAGGTAAGTTATATTTATTGGAGAGTTGTTCGAAGGACATAAAACAACCCTCCAAAAACAAATCACGAAAGGCTACTAATCCCTTCCTCTTCCATAACAAAAAAACTTGATCAGTACTGGATGGTTGGAATAGAAAATTAGATAAGATAGGGCTCGATAAGATAAAATCATTTAGTCCAAAAAACTTACGAAATTGAAACCATATTCGGAACGTATGTCTTATTATTGGGTTCGTCGTATATTTATTCAATCTCGTAATTGTAAAAGGTAACGAGGCCCCTAGAATAGATGCCAATGTTAGCCCTTGTAAGGAATCACGTTCTAGGTTCATCCATCCTGAGCATTGGGTATCTTCTAAGTCTTTTGTCCAAAATGTTAAATAACGAACATTGACCGCCCAATAGTAAAGTCTAAGGTTCGGCAATGCCAGACCACCAACTTTTTTTGATTTCTGTAGGTATCTTTTACCTAGTCTGGGATTTTTGTTCTGCCATATATATGAAGAGATTTTAGAGTCTATAATATCAAAGAAAGATTTGGCAATAAAAATTGGTATCGTCTGAAATAAATACAGAAATGTAGGTAAAATGAACATTTTAATAGCATTGATTCGGCCAATTAAGGATAAGGACATTGGTGACCATTTAGTAAACTGATGTTTAATATGGTCAATTAAAGGCATAAAATTAGCTTTAAATAAATCCTTGTGTTTCTTGGTGATCTTAATACCTAAATAAGTGAAACTTTCAGTAGTCAATCTAAATGGAAACTGTCCATAACTCGAAACAAAATTATTTATTGGGAAAAGCTCACTCTTACTAAGATTTAGTTTATAACCAGAAAAACTACTAAATTGGTTAAGTAATGTTACTATTGCCGGAATAGATTTCTCAGGGTTAGAAATAAATAATAACAGATCATCTGCATAAAGAGATAGCTTATGTGTCTTATTCCCACGGACAAAAATATTAGGGGATTCCCTAATAGCGGTGGCTAAAGGTTCCAAAGCAATATCAAAGAGTAAAGGACTTAAGGGACAGCCCTGTCTCGTACCTCGAAAGAGCCTGAAAAAAGGAGATCTCTGATTATTGGTAAGTACAGAAGCCTGAGGTATAAGATATATCAGTTTGACCCAAGAAATGAATTTTGGACCAATCTTAAATTTTTCAGGTGTATTGAATAAATATTCCCATACTACTCTATCAAAGGCCTTCTCGGCGTCAAGTGAGATGACACATTCTGGGGTTTTATTAGACACTGTATATACAATATTCATTAATCTCCTAACATTAAAGTATGAGTAACGATTTTTAATAAAACCTGTCTGATCTTCAGAGATAATTTGTGGTAAGATCTTTTCCAATCTCATAGCTAATATTTTGGAAATAATTTTAAAATCTACATTTAACATTGATATAGATCTATATGATGTCACTTCAGTAGGGTCTTTTTCTTTTTTAAGAATTAAAGAAATAGAAGCTTCATAAAACGATTGTGGTAGTCTATTCCTTAAAAAGGCTTCTTTAAATACCTTGCATAGCCATGGAGACAATAAATTTGAGAAGTACTTAAAACATTCTACTGAAAATCCATCTAAACCGGGAGCTTTACCAGAATTCATTGAAAAAATTGCTTTCTGTATTTCTTCTTCCGTGATGGGCTCATCTAACAGCAGAGACTCATTAGATGGTAAATTTGGTAAATTCAATTTCTTTAAAAACTCATGCATTATTTTGGAATCAGTAGGAAAATCTGATTGGTATAGGGAGGTATAAAATTCCTGAAAGGATTTATTAATTTTGTCATGGTCTACAGTTACTGTACCATCCCTTTTACTCACTTTAGTAATCTGACGTTTGGCCGACTCTGCTTTCAATTGATCAGCAAGTAATTTACCCGATTTTTCACCATGTATATAAAATTTACTTTTGGTTTTAAGTAACTGGTTCTCAATTGGTGAAACTAATAACAAATCATATCTCAATTGAAGTTCAACTATATTCTTATAGAGCTCTAAACTAGGGGCATTTGAATATTTTTTATCGATTTCATTAATCTTGTCAGCCAATGTGCATATTTCTTTTTGTATTTGTTTTTTTTAAATCCCGCGGAGTATGAAATAATTGATTGATAGTTTCAATGGTGCATGATCAGAAATAGCAATTGCATCATACTCACATGCAATGACCGATGGAACTAGCCGAGAGTCTAGTATAAAATAGTCGATCCTAGAATAACTATGATATACATGAGAGAAAAATGAAAATTCTTTGTCATTTGGGTGTAAGAATCTCCAAATTTCCAACATTCCCGAGTCAAGTAAAAAAGAATTAATAAAATTAGCTGATTTATTTGGAAGCACATGATCAGATGTAGACCTGTCAATCGAGGGATTCAAACAGCAATTGAAGTCTCCACCCATTATTAAAAAGTGTTCATTTAAATTAGGAAAGGATGCAATTAACTGTTTAAAAAACTCAGGGTGATCAATATTTGGTGCATAGACATTCACCATAGCAACTTTTTGCCTATAAAGGACACCGGTAATCACCAAGAATCTGCCATATGGATCAGAAATTGTTTCATGGTGAACAAACGGAATTGAGTCAATAAAAATAGAGACTCCTTTCACCTTAACCTGTGAATTTGAATGAAACTGCTGTCCTCTCCAAAACTTGAAAAATCGTGACTTGTCATCTTGCCTTACATGGGTTTCCTGAAGAAAGATAATCTGAACATTTAATCTGTGGAGAACTTTAAAACATTTTTTCCTCTTAATGGGATGATTCAAGCCATTCACATTCCATGAAAGGAAATTAGTAGCTTTATCCATATTGCTTGTAAAAATCATGTGGGATGTAATGGGTTAATTTCTTGAAGCCTAAAAGTTCATAATAGTGAAAAAAGAAAAATCTAGGTCGGAGCCAGAAGTGACGACATTTCAGACATTTTTTTAGTTCAGGATTTGCGCAAATGGAGAACACTAAATAGGGAACAAAAAACCCCTCCCCCCTCCCTACCCTGTAGAACCCCAAACTGACCAATAGACAGTCAGCAAGCTACCTAATCCCCTCCCCGATCCCATCTCTCCTAGTAACAGCACTCAGCATAGAAAGAATAATATTTAACCACTCGTCATAACACATTGGTTGTTACCTCTTTGAGAGAGAAGGAAAAAAAAATACAGACTGGCATAGAATGCTACTTATTATTATCCAAGGTCAAGATATGAAAAACAAGAGCTGCGTTCTCTTAGATTGTCTGATGACAGAGGAACGCGAATTAACAAAGAAATTCTTAGAAGAATATGTAAAAGAAAAACAACTCGTCCGGTTAAATTCTTAATCATTCTTAAAATAAGAACAGTAAATCTCCAATTATAACTTAATCAGCTATCAATTACTCCCCTCCCATGTCGTAGCTCTCCAGAAAGCTACGTCTTGAGGGCTGTTAAAGAATCGAAAGGTACCGTTAAAAAGACGAATACGCAATCTAGCTGGAAATAATAGAGCTGGGCGGAGTTTTTTCTTATACAATTCAGACATTACATTGTAAAAAGTCTTTCTTATTTCCAAAAGCTCGTAGCTATAATCAGGGACAAACCGAAACTTACATCCCTCATATTCAACCACACCCAACTTTTTTGTTGCCTGGAGAATATTCTCCTTAATTTGAAAAAAATGAAACCGAATGATCAAGTGTCTCGGTTTATTACCAGCTTTCTTCCCAACCCTGTGTGCGTTATCCAGAAATGGAAGGTTTTCATTGTACTCAATGTTGAATGTTTCCTTTATCATTTTAGAAGCATATTTTATAACTTTATCTCCTTCTTGGCCTTCCGGCAAACCAACAATTCGTAAATTCAAACGACGGCTTCTGTTTTCTAGGTCCATATTTTCAAACTTGTATTGCTGAAGTGCTTGAGTATTTTCATTCATTCTCCGTTCCAGTTTTTCAATCTTCAAATCTCTCTCCCATCCCAGGGAGTCTATCACGAGTGACAAGTATATACTCAATAGCATTCGTGGATACAAAATACAGTTTGCACTAGAAAAATTTCCACCAGTTCAGCATTCACCCCAGAGGGTTTTTTCCCTCTCAGTTAAAGAAAAACGAGAGGGACAAGCTGAACTGGTGAGACTAATCACTAATGGTATCATTAAAAAAACAAAACATGAACCCTTGGAATTTGTGTCTAATATATTTACTAAAACTAAAAAAGATGGTGGATGTCGCATCATCATTGACTTAACTTCACTAAATATGTTTGTTAAGTATGTACATTTCAAAATGGAAACGTTTGTTACTGCCAAACAACTGATTTCCAAACGATACTTCATGGCAAGCATTGACCTAAAAAATGCTTATTATTCAGTACCCATTCATAAGGATCATCGCATATACCTGAAATTTACCTGGATGGGGCTGATGGCAGTTTAAAGCGTTACCCAACGGTTTAACATCAGCCCCAAGATTATTCATCAAGATACTAAAACCAGCCCTGGCAATATTGAGGAGACAAAAACATATTGTCATGGCATATCTTGATGATTTCTTAATAGTAGACAAAACCATGGGATTGGCTATATCAGCTGTGTCAGCTACAAAACAATTGATTGAAACCTTGGGATTTGTCTTACATCCAGATAAATCTAAGTTGAAGCCATCCACAACCATGGACTACTTGGGCTTCACTATTAACTCAGTCCACATGTCTGTAACTTTGCCAAAAGACAAAACAACTGAATTGGCACAATCATGTAACAATTTAATGGTCAACGAGCGACCAACTATTCGACAAGTGGCAAGAGTAATTTGGAAAATGGTAGCAGCATTTCCGGCTACACAATTTGGACCTTTGCACTATCAAAACTTACAAAGAGCAAAGGTACAGGCACTAAAATCGACATGCAGGTCATTATGATCGTATCATGAAATTACCCACTGAAGCAATATCAGAGCTACAGTGGTGGGCAGAAAACATTTGGCATAGTTCCAGCCATCATCGTTAACCCTACTTTAGTTATTCAAACAGATGCCAGTGCTCAAGGCTAGGGAGCAACTAACTCCATATCCAGCACAGGTGGTAGATGGACTAACCCAGAGTCATCGTTACTACTTACACTGGGCATTAACTATCTAGAGATGTTGGGTGCCTTTTACGGTTTAAAAGTATATGCATCAAATATGCATCACTTGCATGTTCGGTTACAAATAGACAATACTACGGTGGTGGCCTATATTAACCAACTGGGCGGCATAAAATCGATATCATGCGACAAATTGGTCAACACAATCTGGCAATGGTGTGTCGAAAGACATATTTGGCTATCAGCAACTTACCTGCCAGGTAAGCTAAATACAGTGGTAGACACCAGGTCATGCAAATTTAATGTTAAACCCCAAAGTGTTTGCTAAAATTATCAAGCAATATGGCATGCCAGATATCGACCTATTTGCATCAAGGCTAAAGCACCAGGTACCTATGTATGTCGCTTGGGAACCAGACCCTGAGGCAGCAACAGTAGATGCGTTCGCGCTGGATTGGGGACATTTCTTCTTCTATGCATTTCCTCCCTTCTGCCTCATCAGCCGGGTACTACGCAAAATACAAATGGACTCTGCTTCAGGTATTTTGATAGTACCCGACTGGCCTACACAGCCATGGTTCCCATTACTCCATGACATGGTTGTTGAAACCCCGATGATATTTCCCAGTGACCCAGAATTATTAACCCACCCAGTATCTGGCATAAGCCACCCATGCCATGATAAAATCAAACTCCTGGGTTGCAGATTTTGAAAAGACCATTACTGGGACTGTCAGAAAAAACCATCAACACCATGTCAGCATCCCACCGAACATCCACAAGAAAACAGTACTTGTCCATCATCAAAAAGTGGGAGAAGTACTGCTTGGATACAGGGACCACGTACTCAACCGCTACAGTTACCAACGTACTGGAGTTCCTGGCAGCCCTTCACCACGATGAAGGACTCAGCTACAGTGCCATCAACACAGCTAGAAGTGCTCTGTCTGCCTATTTAACTCAGGCACCAGGACATCAGGCCATGGGGTCCCACCCGCTGGTGGTTAAACTAATGAAGGGAATTTACAACTCTAACCCCCCCCAGACCAAGGTACACCCATATATGGGATGTCAGTGTGGTCCTGACATACCTCAGGGGATGGCCACCAGCCAGGTCCCTCACCCTGGAACAATCTACGCTCAAGACTATCATGCTGATGGCACCTGTATCTGCACAGAGGGTCCAGTCACTACACCTATTGCAACTGGACAACATGATCACAGCTCCAGACCAGGTCTCTTTCGTTATCCAGGGACTGATCAAACAGAGCAGTCCAGGAACACCCAACCCAGTCGTGGAATTCCGGGCTTACCCGCCAGAACCACGGTTATGTGCCATGACCCACCTACTGTCCTACATAGACACAACCATAATAATTCGAGGGAGTGAAAAAGCCTTATGGGTCAGCCACAAAAAACCTTATGGTCGGGTGACGAGCCAAACCATTTAGAGATGGCTCAAGCAGGTGCTAAAAGCTGCTGGTATAAACACTAACATGTACAAATCTCACTCCACCAGGGCAGCATCCACCTCGACGGCCAAAAGAATGGACGTGGCTATAGACCACATCCTGGCTACAGCAGGGTGGTCGGGGGAAAGAACGTTCCGAACTTTCTATAATAAGCCGTTGGCAAATCCTGCTTTATTTGCAGAGAAAGTTTTACAGTCTGCAAATATTTAATTTAAGCCCAGGGGAGCAATTTAATTTCTTTGTTGTTATTGTTAATAAATACCGTTGTTGTTTTTACAAACAGATTCATTGGTTGAGTACGATAACACACTTCCTCCCTCAAGGACTTCGGCAGTGAGTGAAGTAAGAACTGTTACACGGTTTGAAATCACAGAGCATTAAAATCTTCATGTAGTCACTCACGTGACTCCGAAGTAAAATAGTAAGATTAAACGAGAGCTTACCAGTTTGAAGTTTGATCTGTATTTTATGAGGAGTTACGATGAGGGATTACGTGCCCTCCGCTCCCACCCTCAATAATATGGGTCAAACTGATAACTGATGTCTCCTTTTCTTTACTATGTTTATTTCAATAACTGTGTCTATCTGTGATTCCACACCGCTGCTTTGAAGTATGTCGCGCATGCGTGCTGAGCGGGCTCTTCACGTAATCCCTCATCGTAACTCCTCATAAAATACAGATCAAACTTCAAACTGGTAAGTTCTTGTTTAATCTTACTATTATAGACCAGTTAACCTGACATCGGTGGTGGGGGAGATGCTGGAGTCAATCATAAAACATGAAATAGCGGCACATTTGGATAGCAATAACAGAATTGGTCCAAGTCAGCATGGATTTACGAAGGGGAAATCATGCTTGACTAATCTTCTGGAATTCTTTGAGGATGTAACTAGGAAAATGGAAAAGGGAGAGCCAGTGGATGTAGTATACCTGGACTTTCAGAAAGCATTTGATAAGGTCCCACATAGGAAATTAGTGGGCAAAATTAGGGCACATGGTATTGAGAGTAGAGTGCTGACATGGATAGAAAATTAACTGTGTGCATTTTTGGTCTCCAAATTTGAGGAAGTATATTCTTGCTATTGAGAGAGTGCAGCGTAGGTTCACAAGGTTAATTCCCGGGATGGTGGGACTGTCATATGCTGAGAGAATAGAGTGGCTGGGCTTGTATACTCCACAATTTAGAAGGATGAGAGGCTATCTTATTGAAACATACAAGATTATTACGGGTTTGGACACGCTCGAGGCAGGAAACATGTTCCCAATGTTGGGGGAGTCCAGAACCTCAATGGAAATGAGGAAACACTTTTTCACACAGAGAGTTGTGAGTGTGGAATTTTCTGCCTCAGAGGGCGGTAGAGGATGGTTCTCTGGATACTTAAAAGAGAGAGCTAGATAAAAAGATAAGAGCTAGAGGCTGTTAAAGATAATGGAGTCAGGAGATATGGGGAGAAGGCAGGAACGGGGTACTGATTGCATATGATCAGCCATGATCACATTGAATGGCAGTGCTGGCTTGAAGGGCCGAATGGCTACTCCTGCACCTATTGTCTGTTGTCTTGCTATTGAGGGAGTGCAGCATGGGTTCAAAATTGGAAAGACTGGGCTTGTATACACTGGAATTTAGAAGGATGAGAGGGTATCTTATAGAAACATAAAATTATAAAAGGACTGGACAAGCTAGATGCAGGAAAAATGTTCCCAATGTTGGGAGGGTCCAGAACCAGGGGCCACAGCCTAAGAATAAAGGGGAGGCCATTTAAAACTGAGATGAGAAAAAACTTTTGCACGCAGAGAGTTGTGAATTTGTGGAATTCTGTGCCACAGAAGGCAGTGGAGGTCAATTCACTGGATGAATTTAAAAGAGAGTTAGATAGAGCTCTTGGAGCTAGCGGAATCAAAGGGTATGCGGTGAAGGCAGGCACGGGTTACTGATTGTGATTGATCAGCCATGATCACAATGAATGGCGGTGCTGGCTCGAAGGGCCGAATGGCCTCCTGCACCTGTTTTCTATTTTCTATCTATAACATTACCTCCCAACTTCTATAAATACTCTGACTGATGAAGGCCAATGTTCAAAAGCCTTTTTGACCACCTTATCTACCTGCGACTTAACCTTCAAGGAACCATGCACCTGCACCCCTAGATCCCTCTGCTCTACAACACTCCCCAGAGGCCTTCCATTCACTGTTTATTTCCTGCCCTTGTTAGATGTCACAAAATGCAACACCTCACATTTCTCTGTATTAAATTCCATCAACCATTCCTCAGCCCACCTGGCCAATCGATCAAGATACTGCTGCAATCGTTCACAACCATCTTCACTATCTGATGTTCTATGTATCTCCATCTTCCTTCTCCACCTGCTGCCCCCGGCAAATGGAATGAAATGCAGTTGAGCAGACACCATTGGCGACATTACTCGTGCAGGTGTTAATAATATATCCTGTTCCAGCCCAAAACAAACTTTAATGGCAATGTTGCCTTTAGAGCACAGGCAATGCATTCCTAAGCCTGCTCCAACACTGTTATTATGATTACAATTGGTGGCAGATATGAATGAAGACATGCTTACTGTTGCACACTTGCGGTTCCTTTCTTCGGTTCAGGTGGTAAAATGTTTCCTGATCTTGCTGGGTAGATATGGCTTCCTGCTGAGAGGTCTCTTTTCTGCCAATGCCCTCCTCTCCCGTCCCCACCACCCCACCTCTTTGATGAGCTTATGTTACTCTTCTTTTCCTCTGTAAATTCTCCCAGTTGTCTCATTCTCCAAGGTAATGTCTGGTTTCTTATTTATTCGTAATGTGCTGTCTTGTAGCTACTGATTTATACAAAATCCTTGAGCTCAGGACAATGCCTTCATCATAATTTACTGCAGCCAATAACAATTTTAAGGCATAAAAGACACATATTCACATAATAAAAGACAGTAGAAAATAGTCTTCAAGGGGGCGACATGGTGGCATAGTGATAGAGTTGCAGCCTTACAGTGCCAGTGACCCAGGTTCAAACCTGACTACGGGTGCTGTCGGTACAGAGTTTGTACATTCTCCCTGTGACCTGCGTGGGTTTTTTTCCGGGAGCTCCGGTTTCCTCCCACAGTCCAAAGACATACAGGTTTGTAGGTTAATTGGCTTTGGTAAAAATTGTAAATTGTCCCTAGTGTGTGTGTGTGTGTGTGTAGCATAGTGTTAGTGTGCGGGGATCGCTGTTCGGTGGGGGCTCGATGGGCCAAAGGGCCTGTTTCCAAGCTGTATCTCTAAACTAAACTAAATGAACAGTCCGTTTAACTAGTGTTGGTGTAACAGTCTGTCCTGCTACTGTGCACCTGTTCAACTATGCAAGCCTAGTGCGGGGTGTTAGTGAAGCTTGAGCTGCAGTGTTGCATTGCTGACACTAAATCAACTTTGCAGGTTGACATCTCATGGAGGAAAATCTGATGTCATAAGCTGTCCCATCTGCATACATTTGGCGTGTGTTAACTGCATCTCTTAACACCCATCCCCCACCTCTCCAAATAGCACAACACTTGACCTACCCACAAGTGTGACCATATGCAATAAAAGTCACTATGGAGATAACTCTGCAACCAGAGGTCCAGATATCTGATCATCTGCGATTGAATTTTCTATCTGATAAGTCCAGATAGTTTTATAAATAAGCCACGGTTAATGCTGAGGCAATTCTGACAAAGGGTATGTGACCTGAAACGTTAACTCCGTTTCTCCTTTCACAGATGCTGACCTGACTGAGTGTTTCCAGCTCTATATGTTTCAGCTTCAAATTTCCAGCATTAGCAATTTTTTTTAAATCACTAAGTTGCCTTTGTGGTAAGCCTTGCATTGCACGTTCCCATCCAGCCTGCCTCCAGTTCAATACTTCATAAATAACTACTCATTACTGACTTTCTTTTAGCTGGTTTCTTATTTATTTCCAGATCACTGTTTGATTGTGTTTATGGATGGAGCTGAAACGGAATCCTTTAATATTATGAGCCCAACTGAATTAGTTTTATGTCAATAAACATTCCTTTTCTTTGTAAAATAGTGGTTGCTCTTTGGCCTGGCACAGATGCAGTAGAACTGTGTAACTATTAATCTGCAGAAATACATAAAATTATGAGATGAATTGATCAGGTAGACAGTCAAAACCTTTTTCCCAGGGTTGAAATATCAAAGACGAGAAGGCATACCCTTTGGTGAGAGGGACAAAGTTTGAAGGAAATGTGCGGGGCAAGTCTTTTATCCAGAGGGCGGTGGGTGCTTGGAATGCATTGCCAGGGTTGGTGGTGGATGCAGATATGATTAGTACTTAAGAGGCTTAAAACCATTATTTAAGAGGCTTCTGTACAGCCAAATAGTCAGGCAGGAAATAGGATAGGAATCACAGGCAGAAAGAAAAGATTAGTTTAACTTAGCATCATGCTCAGCATGGACCTTGTGGGCCGAAAGGCCTATTCCTGTGCTGTCCTGTGTTCTATCTAGCATCGCCTGTTTACCTGGTGTAGCACATCCCATACGACAGTCAATTAAATAACTACTTTGGTTTTCCTACCCCTTCCTAGTTTCTGTGCGTGTTTTAGAAACATAGAAACATAGAAAATAGGTGCAGGAGTAGGCCATTCGGCCCTTCGAGCCTGCACCGCCATTCAATATGATCATGGCTGATCATCCAACTCAGTATCCTGTACCTGCCTTCTCTCCATACCCCTGATCCCCATAGCCACAAGGGCCACATCTAACTCCCTCTTAAATATAGCCAATTAACTGGCCTCAACTACCTTCTGCGGCAGAGAATTCCAGAGATTCACCACTCTGTGTGAAAAAAGTTTTCCTCATCTCGGTCCTAAAAGATTTCCCCCTTATCCTTAAACTGTCACCCCTTGTTCTGGACTTCCCCAACATAGGGGAACAATCTTCCTGCATCTAGCCTGTACAACCCCTTAAGAATTTTATAAGTTTCTATAAGATCCCCCCTCAATCTTCTAAATTCTAGCGAGTACAAACCGAGTCTATCCAGTCTTTCTTCATATGAAAGTCCTGACATCCCAGGAATCAGTCTGGTGAACCTTCACTGTACTCCCTCTATGGCAAGAATGTCTTTCCTCAGATTAGGAGACCAAAACTGCACGCAATACTCCAGGTGTGGTCTCACCAAGACCCTGTACAACTGCAGTAGAACCTCCCTGCTCCTATACTCAAATCATTTTGCTATGAATGCTAACATACCATTCGCCTTCTTCACTGCCTGCTGCACCTGCATGCCTACTTTTAATGACTGGTGTACCATGACACCCAGGTCTCGTTGCATCTCACCCTTTCCTAATCGGCCACCATTCAGATAATAATCTACTTTCCTGTTTTTGCCACCAAAGTGGATAACCTCACATTTATCCACATTATACTGCATCTGCCATGCATTTGCCCACTCACCCAGCCTATCCAAGTCACCTTGCAGCCTCCTAGCATCCTCCTCACAGCTAACACTGCCCCCCAGCTTTGTGTCATCCGCAAACTTGGAGATGTTGCATTCAATTCCCTCGTCCAAATCATTAATATATATTGTAAATAGCTGGGGTCCCAGCACTGAGCCTTGCGGTACCCCACTAGTCACTGCTAGCCATTCTGAAAAGGACCCGTTTACTCCTACTCTTTGCTTCCTGTCTGCCAGCCAGTTCTCTATCCACGTCAATACTGAACCCCCAATACCGTGTGCTTTAAGTTTGTGTACTAATCTCTTATGTGGGACCTTGTCGAAAGCCTTCTGAAAGTCCAGATATAACACATCCACTGGTTCTCCCTTATCCACTCTACTAGTTACAGCCTCGAAAAATTCTATAAGATTCGTCAGACATGATTTACCCTTCATAAATCCATGCTGACTTTGTCCAATGATTTCACCACTTTCCAAATGTGCTGTTATCCCATCTTTAATAACTGATTCTAGCAGTTTCCCCACTACCAACGTTAGACTAACTGGTCTGTAATTCCCCGTTTTCTCTCTCCCTCCCTTTTTAAAAAGTGGTGTTACATTAGCTACCCTCCAATCCTCAGGAACTACTCCAGAATCTAAAGAGTTTTGAAAAATTATCACTAATGCATCCTCTGGGGCTACTTCCTTAAGTACTCTGGGATGCAGCCTATCTGGCCCTGGGGATTTATCGGCCTTTAATCCATTCAATTTACCTAACACCACTTCCCGGCTAACTTGGATTTCACTCAGTTCCTCCATCTCATTTGACCCCCGGTCCCCTGCTATTTCCAGCAGATTTTTTATGTCTTCCTTAGTGAAGACAGAAACAAAGTCGTTATTCAATTGGTCTGCCATGTCCTTGTTCCCCATGATGAATTTACCCGTTTATGACTGCAAGGGACCTACATTTGTTTTAACTAATCTTTTTCTCTTCACATATCTATAAAAGCTTTTGCAGTCAGTTTTTATGTTCCCTGCCAGTTTTCTTTCATAATCTATTTTCCCTTTCCTAATTAAGCCCTTTGTCCTCCTCTGCTGGTCTTTGAATTTCTCCCAGTCCTCTGGTAGGCTGCTTTTACTGGCTAATTTGTACGCTTCATCTTTTGTTTTGATACTATCCCTGATTTCCCTTGTTATCCACGGATGCACTACCTTCCCTGATTTATTTTTTTGCCAAACTGGGATGAACAATTGTTGCAGTTCATCCATGCAGTCTTTAAGTGCCTTCCATTGCATATCCACCCTCAACCCATTAAGAATCAATCGCTAGTCTATCTTGGCCAATTCACGTCTCATACCCTCAAAGTTACCTTTCTTTAAGTTCAGGACCCTTGTTTCTGAATTAACGATGTCACTCTCCATCCTAATGAAGAACTCAACCATATTATGGTCACTCTTGCCCAAGGGGTCACGCCCAACAAGACAGCTAACTAACCCTTCCTCATTACTCAATACCCAGTCTAGAATAGCCTGCTCTCTCGTTGGTTCCTCTACATGTTGGTTTAGAAAACTATCCCGCATACATTCCAAGAAATCCTCTTCCTCAGCACCCTTGCCAATTTGATTCACCCAATCTATATGTAGATTGGAGTCACCCATTATAACTGTTTTACCTTTGTTACACGCATTTCTAATTTCCTGTTTGATGCCATCCCCAACTCCACTCCTACTGTTAAGTGGCCTGTACACAACTCCCACTAGCGTTTTCTGCCCCTTAGTGTTTCGCAGCTCTACCCATATCGATTCCACATCCTCAAAGTTAATGTCCTTCCTTTCTATTGCGTTAATCTGCTCTCTAACCAGCAACGCCCTGGTTTTGTCTGCCTGCCACTTTTACTTTTCACCTTGTTACCTATTGCTTCTACCCTCATTTTACACCCCTCTGTCTCTACGCTCACACATTTAAGAAACCCTTTCCCTTTAACTCCATCCTCCACTATCCCATTCGACACCCCACCCCCCTTATTCAGTTTAAAACCACCCGTGTAGCAGTGGCAAACCTGCCTGCCAGAATGCGGGTCCCACACCTGTTAAGATGCAATCCGTCCCTTTTGTACAGTTCCCCTTTACCCCGAAACAGATCCCAGTGATCTAAGAATCTAAATCCCTGCCCCGTGCACCAGTTCCTCAGCCACACGTTCAGGTCCCATATCTCCCTGTTCCTGCTCTCGCCAGCACGAGGAACTGGAAGCAAACCGGAGATAACAACCCTGGAGGTCCTGCTTTTCAGCATTTTTCCGAGCTCTCTTAAGTCACACTGCAGAATATTCATGCACTTCTTTCCGACATCGTTTGTGCCGACATGCACTACCACTTCCGGATGTTCACCTTCGCCCTTGAGGATTTTCTGCACTCTGTCCGTGACATCCTGGATCCTGGCACCAGGAAGGCAGCACACCATCCTCGCATCCCGTCTGTTTCCGCTGAAACCCCTGTCCGTACCTCTCACAATGGAGTCTCCCACTACAATGGCGTTGCCTGCCTTAGGCCTTTTTGGTTTTGGCTCAACAGCCCTATTCGCATCGCAAGCCAGTCCGCCGCTCAGTGTAAAGACGTCTTCTGTCCCGACAGCTTCTAAGTGGGTGAACCTGTTCACAAGAGGTACAACACCCGGGGACGTTGGCATTCCATGCTTCCCTCCCTTTCTCACTGTCTCCCGCCTTCTCTCTTCCAGTACCTTAGGTGTAACAATCTTACTGTAGGACTTGTCGAGAAACGACTCCGTTTCTCGGACGAACCGGAGGTCATCCACTTGCTTCTCCAGTTCCCCAACACGGTCCTTCAGGAGCTCTACCTGGATGCACTTCTCGCATTTGTAGCAGCCAGAGGCACCAGCGGTGTCCTTGACCTCCCACATACTGCAAGCATCGCACTGAATCAGCTTGCCTGACATCTCCTTCTTACCTCTCAAGCGTATTGCGTGGTCTCCTCTCCGAAGACTCTTGAGCCAAAGACTCACACTTTTCTTACAGGGCACTTCCCTCACAAAGGCACTCCCTAAGAGCAGTCTTGCTTAAATTGACTGATAAATTTCCTGATTTACCAATTCACAAACCAAATTCCTCAGTTTTCAACTGTTTTCCTGGCACTGACTCACTTCTCTCCTCCCATTCGGGCTAGAGCCAATCAAGTTCAAGTGAGTTTATTGTCATGTGTCCCTGTATAGGACAATGAAATTCTTGCTTTGCTTAAGCACACAGAAAATAGTAGGCATTTACTACAAAACAGATAAATGTGTCCATATACCATGATATAAATATATACACACATGAATAAATAAACTGATAGTGCAAATAACAGAAAGTGGTTGGTAATAATCAGAGTTTTGTCCGAGCCAGGTTTAATAGCCTGATGGCTGAGGGGAAATAACTATTCCTGAACCTGGTTGTTGCAGTCTTCAGACTCCTGTACCTTCTACCTGAAGGTAGCAGGGAGATGAGTGTGTGGCCAGGATGGTGTGGGTCTTTGATGATACTGCCAGCCTTTTTGAGGCAGCGACTGCGATAAATCCCCTCGATGGAAGGAAGGTCAGAGCCGATGATGGACTGGGCAGTGTTTACTACTTTTTGTAGTCCTTTTCTTTCCAGGGCGCTCAAATTGCCGAACCAAGCCACGATGCAACCGGTCAGCATGCTCTCGACTGTGCACCTGTAGAAGTTAGAGAGAGTCTTCCTTGACAATCCGACTCTCCGTAATCTTCTCAGGAAGTAGAGGCGCTGATGTGCTTTTTTGATGATTGCATTAGTGTTCTCGGACCAGGAAAGATCTTCAGAGATGTGCACGCCCAGGAATTTGAAGCTCTTGACCCTTTCAACCATCGACCCGTTGATATAAATGGGGCTGTGGGTCCCCCTCCTACTCCTTCCAAAGTCCACAATCAGTTCCTTGGTTTTGCTGGTGTTGAGGGCCAGGTTATTGCGCTGGCACCATATGGACAGTTGCTCGATCTCTCTTCTGTACTCTGACTCATCCAGTCTGATCTCTTGCTAATCTCCTCCTGCTGTTGCTCCCAAACCTACAGCAGTTCTGAGTTTTAATACCTTGCAGCTTCCAGCAGTGTGTGAGTGGCTCCAAATGCCTTCTGTGTCCCCTATCTTAATTTATTTAGTTGTGTTTGCTGCTTATTCTGTTAAAACGTCCTTGGTTTGGAGCATGTTATGGCTTCATTAGTGTAAAAGTTGAACAGTTCCATTCATTTCAAGGCTAAAGGTCATTCTGTGAAATTCCACCTGAGACCCTCTCGGACATCCAGGGAAGAAAATTAGTCAGAATAGGGGCAGAAAGAGCATCTCAGTGCTACTCCATAGAAAGCTCCATGAGCTCTATAGAGCTAATTACCCATTCCTTGAAATTCCACCATAACGAAATTTCAGAATTTTCTGGGCACTTATAGGACCACATATTTTTTCCCCCTGGCTGTGGTGCAGTCCATCAATGTGTGGTAACCTTTCAATTAAATACTGAAAATTGAGTATATTGTATATTTTTCAATTTCCCTCCTGGGATAAATAAAGTTCTATTGTATCATATCGTATTTACAATATACTGTATTGTACATTTACCACAGTATATTTAATCCATTGAAATCCAGCAGTTGAAGAAAAATTAAGAAACACAAAGTGCTGGAGTAACTCAATGGGTCAGGCAGCATCTGTCAAATGAATGGACAGACGACATTTTGGATTGGGTCTCTTCTTCAGCCATTGTGACTTGCTCAATATTCCAGCATCTGCAGTACCTTGTTTCTCAAACCAATGTTTATTTTTATTTGGATACCACAAAGCAACTATTTGCAATAATGTTGAATCTTAAATGTTATAGCTATGGCTATCAACACTAGCAATGGTAGTCAGGCAGCAGTGTTGAGGGAACAGGCTTTGGTCCTGTATTGAGTGCGTGGCTCTACCTTCTAAACTGATTCTTCAAAATATGCTATATTGTGCGCATTTCTGTTTGCCCGATTACAGGTAGGATGGGGAGGCTCTGGCAAGGGTGCAGAGGATGTTTACCAGGTTGATGCCAGGATTAGAGGGTATTAGCTATAGGTTTGACAGATTTAGATTGTTTTCTCTGGAATGCCAAAGGTTGTGGGGAGACCTGATAGTAGACAATAGACAATAGGTGCAGGAGTAGGCCATTCGGCCCTTTGAGCCAGCACCGCCATTCAATGTGATCATGGCTGATCATCCCCAATCAGTACCCCGTTCCTGCCTTCTCCCCATATCCCCTCACTCCGCTATTTTTAAGAGCCCTATCTAGCTCTCTCTTGAAAGCATCCAGAGAGCCGGCCTCAACCGCCCTCTGACTCACCACTTTCTGTGAGAAAAAGTGTTTCCTCGTCGCCGTTCTAAATGGCTTACTCCTTATTCTTAAACTGTGGCCCCTGGTTCTGGACTCCCCCAACATCGGGAACATGTTTCCTGTCTCTAGCGTGTCCAAACCCTTAACAATCTAATATGTTTCAATGAGATATCCTCTCATCCTTCTAAACTCCGGAGTGTACAAACCCAGCTGCTCCATTCTCTCAGCATATGACAGTCCCGCCATCCCGGGAATTAACCTTGTAAACCTACGCTGCACTCCCTCAATAGAAAGAATGTCCTTCCTCAAATTAGGGGACCAAAACTGTACAGAATACTCCAGGTGTGGTCTCACTAGGGCTCTGTACAACTGCAGAAGGACCTCTTTGCTCCTATATTTGATTTATCTTGTTATAAAGGCCAACATGCCATTCGCTTTCTTCACTGCCTGCTGTACCTGCATGCTTACTTTCATGGACTGCTGTACAAGGAACCCCAGATCCCGTTCTACTTCCCCTTTTCCCAACTTGACGCCATTTAGATAGTAATTTGACTTCCTGTTTTTGCTACCAAAGTGGATAACCTCACATTTATCCGCATTTAACTTCATCTGCTGTGCATCTGCCCACTCTCCCAACCTGTCCAAGTCACTCTGCATTCTCATAGCATCCACCTCACAGTTCACACTGCCACCCAGCTTTGTGTCATCTGCACGCCTGGATATACAAGGAATGGAGGAATATGTATTATGCTCGGGCAGATGAAATATGGTCTTGGCTTCATGTTCGGCACAGACATTGTGGGCTGAAGGGCCGGTTCTTGTGCCATACTGTTCTTTTATTAAAGGCAGGCAACAACATTTTCAGTAAGTATTGGGTAATGTTAAAATCCTAATGGGCCTGACCCACTTAGGCGACTTTTTAGGCAACTGCAGGAGACTATGCAGTCGCCACATGGTCGCCACATGTTCGCGGGTGGTTGTTGGGGAGTTGCCTTCATGGTCGTGAGGAGTTCCTGCATTCTGGGAACTAGTTGCAGCCTCATTATGGTCGCCGTGAAATTTTCAACATGTTGAAACATTAGCGACGACTAAAATGAAGCCGCCATGGAGAGTAGCAAGAATTTTTGTGCAGTAGGTGGGTCGCTAGGAGGTCCTAATGGGTTGCCAGGAGGTCGAAGGTTCTCGGAGGTTCTCATAGGTTGTAGCCGGTGTGACTGGTGAATTTCATTGGCTCATTGAGAAGAAATGATAAGCAGTAGTTTTCAGAACCAAGGATAACTGACCGGTTATGTTAATGTCCGCCGAGCTCCACAGCCATGTATATCTGGCTTCTTAAAAGATGTCTCCACTCCTTCTCCACCCCCCCTTCTCTCCTCCCCATCTCTTTTAAAGGACTTACCGTACACTGTGCTTTAGCCATCTTAATTACAGCGCCAACCTTCCTGTTCATCGCGGTGTGTGTCTGTTTCACCTTGGCTTTGCACCGTGTGAATTTTTTAGACAGCGCTCCCCCCGCTTGCCCTGGCCCCGCCGATAACGGTCTGGTGAAGGAAGCGGTGTGTGTGTGTGTGTGTGTGTGTGTGTGTGTGTGTGTGTGTGTGTGTGTGTGTGTGTGTGTGTGTGTGTGTGTGTGTGGGGGTGGGTGTGGGGGTGGGGGTGGGTGTGTGTGTGGGTGTGTGTGTGTGTGTGTGTGTGTGTGTGTGTGTGTGTGTGTGTGGGGGTGTGTGTGGGGGTGGGTGTGTGTGTGTGTGTGTGTGTGTGTGTGTGTGTGTGTGTGTGTGTGTGTGTGTAGGGGTGGGTGTGGGGGTGGGTGTGGGTGTGTGTGTGTGTGTGTGTGTGTGTGTGTGTGTGTGTGGGTGTGGGTGTGTGTGTGTGTGTGTGTGTGTGTGGGTGTGTGTGTGTGTGTGTGTGTGTGTGTGTGTGTGTGTGTGTGTGTGTGTGTGTGTGTGTGTGTGTGTGTGTGTGTGTGTGTGTGTGTGTGTGTGTGTGTGTGTATCTATCTATATATATATATATATATAGGGCTTTCAATGCCTTACATAATTACTACACTTTGAGCAGAATTTTACAGAATATCACTTCCAGCTATTCACATGGGCTTTAAAGATAAGCCTGTGCCAATGGCAATTGGAAATTAAATTGGTCAACTCCTGCTGTACAAAATATTCAGTAAAAAATTGACATTTTTACGATACAATTTCTTTTCTTTTCTTTGCTGGATCTTCACTATGTCATTGGTACATTTTGGGAACATTTTAGAGCACTTCTGGTAGATTTTTACTTATGAATTTGATCTGAACATGGATGTTTGTTACTGTATAAACTATATATTTTTTATTTTCACAAAGATGATTTAAACAAGAATACAAATTCTACCATGAATGAATGAATGAATCTCAAATGAATCTCTTTATCGTCATTGCACATGGTACAACGGAATTTAAAAGTCAATCCCACAGTGCGATTCACAAGATAAATTTTAAATATATAAGAAAATGTCAAAATATATACATATAAAGACAAATTACAGATAAATAACAATAGCAGCTGGGGTGTGTGTGTGTGTGTGTGTGTGTGTGTGTGTGTGTGTGTGTGTGTGTGTGTGTGTGTGTGTGTGTGTGTGTGTGTGTGTGTGTGTGTGTGTGTGTGTGTGTGTGTGTGTGTGTGTGTGTGTGTGTGTGTTCGACTCTGACAGTCGCCGTTCCAGTTGCCGGTTTTTCAGGCAACTGCTGGCAACGTGACAGTCACCGGCAGTCTGCCTAAAAAATCGCCTAAGTGGGACAGGTCCATAAGTAATGCATAATATTAATAAAACGGACAAATAATTTATGTTAGTAGGGCACTATTCTCTTGTTGTTACCTTGTTACATAGTATGTAGAAAGGAAATATGTATTATAGTTTGTTTAAACAGTGCAGGTGTGCTATAGCTAATGTAAGCATTAAAATGTTGGATCACCTGCCATTGCACTACACAATACTGGTGTAACTAATGAATGACTTTTTGATATGATGTTAATGTTGTTATGTTGGAATAGGGCAGCCAATGTGGGCACTGTAATGTAAATGACTAGTTAACCTGTTTTAGTCATGTTATTTTGAGCGGCCCACTGGCGGAGCGGTAGATTAGCTACCTTGCAGCCCTGATGAAACTTGTTCTGTCTCTACAGGTGGGAGTCTCTTTGGTGTTTGCACGTTCTCCCTGTGACCGCATGGGTTTATTCCGGGTTCTCCGGTTTCCTCCCACATTCCAAACATGTGCAGGTTTGTAGATTAATGAGCATCTGTAAATTGCCCCTAGTGTGTAGGATGCAAAACTGGAAAAACGGGTGATCGTTAGTTGGTGTGAACTCGGTGAGTTAAAGGGCCCGTTTTCACGCTGTATCTCAAAATTAAATCTAAACTAAACTTTAATTTAGGACATAAATATCAGCCAGGACACTGGTAAAACATGTATCCTTGCTTTTCTCTAAAATGGGATCATGGGATCTTTCATTCCCATCTGAGAAGGCAGATAGGGCCTTTTAGTTTAAGGTCACTTCCAGAAGAACAGCCCAATTCTCCAGTAATACTGTGTCAACATGTTTTTTCTTAACTCAAATCACTAGTTTGGGGCTTGACCCTCACAAACGCCAAAGCAAGTGTACTACCAATTGAGCCACATCTAATGCATAAATTATAGCCTAAGCTGCTAGCCACTTATAAATGCAAAGTTAAATTAAGCATGAGATAATTATCTTTGGGCTATTTCTAGTCCGTATTTATGCACCACTCAGACAATTTGTATATTATTCCATGGCCATCAACTGATGCTTGCACTACATAAATTGTCTCCCATGTGTAACATATTTCAATAATTGCAGTACTTTAAAACACCACAACACTGATAACCCTCAGATATCATGCTTCTGAACAGAACTCCTTCCATAAACTAGAGTAATGCTCGATTAATCTCTACCCCATTCCGGCCGTTGGACTTTGTCTGAGGAATTATTGCGCTACAGTGCTGAGAATTATATTCTTCACTTCGTATCTTTTCCTTTTCTCTACCTATTGTACTTGAGTCTGAACTGATTGTATCTTTGTATGGTATATATGATCTGTTTGCATAGCATGCAAAACAAAGCTACTCACCATGCCTCAGTATGCATGACAATAATAGACCAAAACCCATTTAGTTGTAAAATAATTTGAAACATTCTGTGATCATGAAAAATGTTATGTCTTATTCTCTTTCAAGTCATCAGGTCTACAAAACTTAAACAGCCTAGACAGAAAAAGTGAGATATATGAACGCCTCACACTGCGATCAGAGAAGGAATAATCACACATCCAACGCCAGGAATAAATACAAGCAGCTCTTCCATGCAGAGGGTGAAGGGGAGCAGCCAACCATTGTTCTCACCCCATTTAGAATGTGGCAAATGAAGTTTTTAATTATACAAATTTATTTCTTAATTTAGGTCTGTAATTTAGCTTGGGGGGAGGGGGGTGTTTATTATGTAAATTTAATTACACAGATTAATTTTTTATTTTAGCAGCGGTGGTCTATAGATTAGTGTTTTGTCTGGTAATTGTTTATTCATGGCCCCTGGGGATTTACAGTACAAATGGAAATGGTCCATTACGAGTAAACACTAAACTCTAGTTATCTTCACTAGTCTTCCTTCCAGCCAAAGTATAGAATAGATGTGTTAAAAATGAAATCATCTTAGAAGTCATCTGGCATGTTTACTTATTTTATACAAATCTTACAATTTTATTTGTTTAATCCTTTCATTTGTCGAGCAATTCAAGATGGAATTTGTATAGTTACATGCTAACAATAAAATTTGGGTGGCAAAACAAGAAAGGACACATTTAGGCTTTAATTGATCATAAATTGAAATGTTAATATATTGGGCACAAGATCATGGCCAATGGCTTCTGCTGTTTAGATGTCACAGGCATCACCTGCGAATGAAAACAATCCATTGTGCACAGAATTTCTGCTGGGAACAATGCTGGATACCATGTTGGTTCATGTTGGGTTTTGCTTATTATCAATGCAAAAATCCCTTGGTAATTTCCACAGTTATTTCAAGATGAAGAAGACTTCAGGGTGGTGTGGCATGTGAAATACTTTTTTGCAAGCTACAAAGACCCTGGATATAGCTACAATAGTAGGAAACCCCCTTGGAGTGCATCATGACTATGTAAAAGTGCTCGGCACATACAGTGCGGTTTAAATAGATATATGAGGCAGATTTATGGAAGAAAGACTCTCAGGAAGAGGCTTTCCTATCAATGAGTCTCAATGACCATGAACTATTAGGCAGCTGTTTAAGAAGGAACTGCAGATGCTGGAAAATCGAAGGCAGACAAAAGTGCTGGAGAAACTCAGCGGATGCAGCAGCATCTATGGAGCGAAGGCAGCTAGCTGCTTCTGGAATGAAACTGGAGGTATTTGCAGCAATTGCAGTTTGCCATCTCCTCCTCACAAGGGATGTCACTGATTCATCGCATTTTAGAGAGATAACTACATTTAATTATTTTCATTACCTGAACCAACATGGTATTCAGCATCGTGCATGGCAGAACTACTGTGCACAATAGGCCATGGAGCTGCAGGTAAAGAGTGCACATAGCTTTATGAGGATTGCAGGTATTCCCCTGGAGAAGGGTGCAATCCAATGATTCATCAAGGAAAGGGATTTCATCTCTCAATATCCAATTGCTATGTGACAGAAGGCAATTAACCATTGGCCGGTATCCGGGTAACCAAGGTAATGTTTATATTCTGTGGCACTCCATGGTGACAAATTGGTTTGACCAACAATGGGGAAACCAGAAGGTGTCTACAGTGTGGCACAGGCTCTTCACTGGCATGACTTGTGACCTCGAGCACAAGACATGCACCAACAATGAATGAGTCTTGAATGTGCTAACGTTGGATGGTAGAATTGAATTTGAAAAAGCTTCAATGAGCAAAGATACACTTTTATGTAGCATTATTAGATTTCCACACCTAAGACCATCTCTCATTTTGAACTCACCAAAGGAATTTGACAATTTAGACCCAATTTATGTCAAATTCTGATCAATACTCTCTTGTGAGAAATCTCTAACCAGGAGTGGAAGACAATTTTTGATACATTGGATCTGGAAAATTAAAATTTGAAATGAAAAATCCATAAAATTTCAATCTTTTTTCCTTTAAATTCAGCTGCCTGGTGAAAAATGTGAAAACATTGGAACTATTGTCTCATCATTTTCACACAGGTTTAAGCCAATTATGTTCAGATGCTTATAAAGTATCAGAGGTGATACTTTTGCAAGGGTTCTTCTGCCCATCCACTGCAAATTTGATCGGTGAGAAACCACTGATATATGAGTATAGAAGTGAGGGGAGAATTAGCATAGAAATTCACCCCATGAATCAGTAAATTATAAAAATCTTGGTCCAATACCTTATCACCATTTTCTTTGTGTATAAAACATGTAATGACAAGTATTTTGTATACATTTTCTTGTTGAATTTTATTTGGCAAATAGACCAAGTGACTTCTGCGAGTGCAGCAGGCTTGGGGGCTTAAGCCAATTGAAGCAAACGTAATAGGCACATTGGATATCGACGTGATAGGAAAAAATTGCAGATCGTTTGAAAAAGTAGAGCTAAGTTAGTTTAAATGGATCACTCATTCAACGTGCTGGAACAGACACAAATGAGTTTCCAAACATTCTTGCTGGAATGTGATTTTTTTCTGATATGGAGATGTAATTGAGTTATGCCCCGTCCCACTTAGGAAACCTGAACGGAAACCTCTGGAGACTTTGCGCCCCACCCAAGGTTTCCGTGCGGTTCCCGGAGGTTTTTGTCAGTCTCTCTAATGGTCAAAAGTGGTTTCCGCTTCTTCTATGTTCCGGCAATTATTTCAAAAAATTAAAAACCGGCTGCGACTAAAAATAGGTTGCCGTTTTAAAAATCGGTAATTTTTTTAGTCGAAGCCGGTTGCGATGCTAGTTGAAGGTGGTTGCCGGAGGTTGCAGGTGGTTGCTGGAGGTTGCAGGTCTTACCTTCCACTACCTGCAACCTCCGGCAACCACCTTCAACTAGCATCGCAACCGGCTTTGACGAAGAAATTACCGTTTTTAAAACGGCAACCTATTTTTAGTCGCGGCCGGTTTTGAATTTTTTTAAACAATTGTCGGAACATAGAAGAAGCGGAAACCACTTTCGACCATTAGGGAGACTGACAAAAACCTCCGGGAACCGCATGGAAACCTTGGGTGGGACGCAAAGTCTCCAGAGGTTTCCGTTCAGGTTTCCTAAGTGGGACAGGGGCATTACTGTTTTAAAGTGAAATATGCACCTTATGAGGTTATACCTTTGAGGACACAAAGTGCGGGAATAACTCAGCGGGCCAGGCAGCATCTCTGAAGAACATGGATAAGTGATGTTTCGGGTCAGGACACTTCTTCAGAGGTGATACTTTTGCAAGGGTTCTTCTGCCCATCCACTGCAAATTTGATCGGTGAGAAACCACTGATATATGAGTATAGAAGTGAGGGGAGAATCAGCATAGAAATTCACCCCATGAATCAGTAAATTATAAAAATCTTGGTCCAAATTTGCACAAGGAACCATACATCAAAGAAGAACATCATATATCTGAAGAGAGGTCTCAACCCGAAACGTCACCTACTCCAGCGATGCTGCCTGACCCTCTGAGTTGCTCCAGCATTTTTGTCTATCTTTGATGTAAACCAGCATTATAGTTCCTTCCTACACATCATATAATCATTCAACAGATTCAGTGTCAGATGCCTGTGCTTAAAATGTAAAACTGAGAAAGCATCAAACAAGTTTATTCACCAAATATGTAAATCATGAAGCTTAGCACAGATCAACCCAGTGAAAACAAAAACAATTTAGGCTAATTCTACTTCCCACGAGTCAATCAGCAGCTTTGTAAGTTATGACCCTGCCAATACATGTCACAAATTCGTAAGTTATAATTTCAAGGAGCAGAATTAGGCTATCTGGCCCATCATCTACTCTGCCATTCAATCATGGCTGATCTATCTTTCCCTCTTAACTCCATTACCCTGCATTCTCCCCATATCCCCTGACACCCGTACTAACAAATTACTGTCCAGGTACATCACTAGGGATTATGTTGTCAGGATTGCCAAAGCACAAAATAAGTAATTGGTGACCTTTACATCTACAGTCTAACTGTGCTACATCCATCCATCTCCTTGGGGTTTAGCTGCTGAGGTTCTGTAGCACAGCAAATGGAGATGTTCAGTTGCCATTCCGTGTCACCCACCATAACAACTTATTTCCTCCTTCCCCTATTATTTGTCACTTCACTTCGAGCCAGTTCTGCATCTGACAATACAAACAAGATGGGAGAATCAGCAGCTGGGAGCAGCCCGAGTGTGACTGTCAACTAAAAGTCTCACGGCGCCGTCTATTGCTCGAAAGCCTCCGGAATCTTTATTGAGTGATTTTGTTGCTAACATAATTACTTGCAACAGCTTCCAGCAAAAAAATATTACTTCAGGGACAGATCGAAGAATACATTGCTTATGCTAAATGCTCTTCCCGAGCGTGATGTGTTTCAATGTCACAAAGTGCACCTTTAGGGGAAATTGCACACTATAATGAACTATAAAAAGTAATAAGAAATGAATTCAGAGCAGCCATTCCATGAAAATAATGCATTGAGGTGGAATCTGCAGAATGTTAGTAAGAGCAAAATCTGCCTGTTGAAAAAAACCCAGCACCCCTCAGCATTCAAGACTCTTTGCTACTGTATTTGCATCCATAGCAGCAGAAGCTCCAATGGTTATATCCGCCATCTGTGATGTTAACATACGATCTGTTCCTTTTCTTCCTGCAATGGTTCAAATATAAAAGCACTCTCAACAATGTATGCAGACTGCTAGTGGGAAAAATTGTGGTATTTTAATATTAAAGCTGCAAAGAAAAGTCACATATGTATGAGTCTGTATGACTCTGCGAGTCTACCGCACAAATCCCCTTCTCACATTGTATCTATAAAATCCTTCCTAAAAGTCAATACTCATGCTCCCAATCATGAGAGGGTGAAGCCAAATGATGAAGAAACCAGGAACTGCAGCTGCTGGTTTACAAATAAAAAGGGAGGCAAAGTGCTGGAGTAACTCAGCAAGTCAGGGAGCATCCCTGGAGAACATGGATAGTTGATATTTTGTCAGGTCCCTTCTTCTGACTGATGACACGAAATGTCACCTATCCATGTTCTCATTGGATGCTGCCTGACCCGCTGAGTTACTTCAGCACATTCTCTCTCATATAGTAAAAATGATTTCTGTTTAATTGGGAAAATCATGAAAAATAGAATCATAGAATGATGAGAGCATGAGACCATGAGAACAGGACCTTTGCCCCAACTCGCCCATGCCAATCAAGATGCCACATCTAAGCCAGTCCCATTTGCCCGTGTTTGGCCCATATCCCTCTAAACCTTTCCCATCTATGTACCTGTCCAAGTGTTTTTTAAATGCTCTCAACTGTATATGCCTCAACTATATTCTCTGGCCGCTTATTCCACATTGCCACTACCCTCTGAGTGAAAAGGTTGCCCCTCGGGTTATATTAAATTTTGCCTTAAACATACATCCCCTGGGTAAAAGATGTGTCAAATATTTTCACCCCTGTTAATAAGCATCCTCTGACCTAATAGAGTCATAGAGTGATACAGTGTGGAAACAGGCTCTTTGGATCTTTCAATAGACAATAGGTGCAGGAGTAGGCCATTTGGCCTTTCGAGCTAGCACTGCCATTCAATGTGATCATGGCTGATCATCCACAATCAGTACCCCGTTCCTGCCTTCTCTCCATATCCCTTAACTCTGCTATCCCTAAGAGCGATCCCTAATATGTTTCCTATAACATAGTGTCCAGAACTGAACACAATACTCTAAATGCAGTCTCACCAACATCTTATACAAGTGCAACACCAAGAAGTCTATACTCTAACTTCTAATGAAAATCTGCATATTCTCGAATCTGTAACAAACTGCTGGAAGGGCTCAGTCAGTCAAAAACAGCAAGTGTGGAAAGAGAAACCAGAAAATGTGGGCCTGGAACCCTTCCTCAGAACTGGAAGAACTGTGTAGCTGGTACAGTTTTCTCAAACAGGAGGAAAGGAACAGTAAAGGGTCAGATAAAACCAGATGGAAATGGGTTTTAGGAACTAGGGATACTCTAAGGTCCATGAGGCTGAGGTTGGAAAGGAAGGGGGGGGGGGGGGGGGGGGGGGGGGCGGGGGGGAAGTAATTTGTTTAATGTGCGGTCATACCCATGTAAGAGTACAATAATGCATAACTTGTTTATTGTGTATTTATAATATAGTTTATTGTGTATTATATGTCATAACTGCTTTCTTGCATCTCTCTCTCTCTTTCTCGCTCTCTCTCTGTTGGCTGCAGCCATCTTCTGCTTCGGTGAGGGAAGCAGGCTTGTGATTGACCAAAAGGCCCCTCGGAGACTGTGTCTGATTGGCCGCCGAGTGACCAGCGCATTATGTGATTGGACACAATGCCCTTGGAGACAGCGGCTGATTGGATGGGAGGAGACTGATTTGGTGATTGGATGGATATTTTAAGGGAAGCTGGTCGGTGATTGGATGCAACCCCCTTAGAGACAGGGGTTGATTGGCCGCCAAATAATCAAGCACAAAAAATTGACAAATAGGAAAACAATAAAATCGGAAATTCCAATTTAAATCGGAAGAATATCATGCCTGATCTGCAGCAAAGATACTAGTATCCGTTCTAGTATCTTTGATCTGCAGTTCCTTCATATTGAAGAAGAACCCTGGCCCGGAACAACTCTTAATCCATTCCCTCCACAGATGCCACCTAGCCCGCTGAGTTCTTCCAGCACTCTGTGTTTTTTATATAACTCTTGAAATTGAAGTTAGACATAAAGCTGGAGTAACTCAGTGGGACAGGCAGCAACTCTGGAGAGAAGACCCTTCTTCAGACTGAACTGAACTCTCGTCGGTGAGAGTACTTGTCATTGTCTGCAGAAGGGTCTCGACCCGAAACGCCACCCAGTCCCCAGAGCCGTCCTGCTGAGCCAAACCAGCCCCCCCGTGTCCACCTTCAACTCCAGAGCCAAACAAAAAACACAGAGTGTTTTAGAAGGAACTGCAGATGCTGGAAAATCGAAAGTACACAAAAATGCTGGAGAAACTCAGCAGGTGCAGCAGCATCTATGGAGCGAAGGAAATAGGTAAAGTTTCGGCCCAAAACGTTGCCTATTTCCTTCGCTCCATAGATGCTGCTGCACCCGCTGAGTTTCTCCAGCATTGTTGTGTACCCTCCAAAAAACACAGAGTGCTGGAGGAACTCAGCGGGCCAGGTGGCGCCCGCAGAAGGAACGGACCAGGAGCTGCCACGGGCCAAGGTGACACCAGGCGGAGAGACACCAGGTCTGATAAGGGCCAAGTTCTTAACAGTCATTATGGAATTGGGAAAAGTTCCAATGGGCTGGTGAAAGATGTGGACTGCCCTTACAGCGCCACTTTCCTCCACACTCTCCATCTCATGGAGACTGGAAACAAAGATCCTATAGTGGAGCAAGATAGTCCATTCGACTAAAAAGGCGTAGTAGGGTCATGAGTAATCTTCAGCAACATTTCCGTAAACGGCTTCCGTCTCCACTTTAGTATCTTTGCTTTAGTCAACAGAGGATGTACTTCCTGCGGCAGCTGAGAAAGCACAATCTGCCACAGGCAACGATGGTCCAATTCTATACGGCCATCATAGAGTCTGTTCTCACCTTCTCCATCATGGTCTGGTTTGGCTCAGCCACCAAGCACGACACCTGGAGGCTGCAGCGAATCATCCGAACATCAGAGAAGATTATTGGCTGCAACCTTCCCTCCATTGATGAACTGTACACTGCAAGGGCCAGGAACCAAGCGGGCAAGATCATCTCTGACCCCTCTCACCCTGGCCACAAACTCTTTGAATCACTTCCCTCTGGAAGGCGACTCCGGACTGTCAAAGCTGCCACAGCCAGACATAAAAACTGTTTTTATCCACGAACAGTTGCTCTACTCAACAGCCAAAAATCTGTAGCCTCCCTTTGATCTGGCATTTTGTTGGTTCACATGCTTGATCAATGGTGTTTTATCATTAATGTTTTATTATTATTAATGTTTAGTGTTTTCTGAGTCATTCGTAGCTGTCACTGTATGTCATGTTGTTACTTGTGGGCGGAGCACCAAGGCAAATTCCTTGTATGTGAATACTTGGGCAATAAACTTACTTACTTACTTACTTTACTTACTTTAGTCATGGCTTCTTCATGCACAAATCATCTTTTTATTTTCCAGCTGCAGGTTATCATTTTGATATTCCTGCCTCGTCCTCATTATTAACTTTGAATATACAAAATATTGACATTTGGAAGGAGCTCCAGAAAATCCTGCACCCACTCAAGCCATACTCCCTCCCCCCCCCACCCCCTTACCTCCGACACAGACACAGAGCGATCGCCAGCCCCCTTTTTTTTGTTAAACATCTATTTCCTTCGGGTGTTTTTTTAATTTCCCCCTCACCATTTCCGTACTTTTTCGATTGCTGCCATGACCTATTTGATGTCATGCTTCGCCCTGCTCCTGGTCTCGGCCCGCACCGATCTGCCGGACATGCTGTGTGTGTGTGTGTTTGTTTGTTTGGCGGAGTCTGGGGGGGAAGTGTCGGCATCAAGAGGGAGCGAACGGACGGACAGACGGACAAAAGCAACGATCATAGAACGGAATAGGTGACATTTCGGGTCGAGACCCTTCTTCAGATTGACAGTCAAGGGAAAGGGAAACAGGAGATATAGAAATATCTTCCATTCATTTGTCCTTAGTACCATCTATATCTCTTGTTCCTATTTCCCCTGACTCAATCTGAAGAAGGGTCTCGACCCGAAATGTCACCTATTCCGTTCTATGATCGTTGCTTTCGTCCGTCTGTCTGCTCGTTCGCTTGCCCTTGAATTAAGTAGCGCAGGTTAAAGCTGCGAATTCACGCACAGGATGGAAACTGGAAACTGAAAAGTAGGGGAAGGACGTACCCCTGCGTACCTCCCCCCATTTCCATCACTGGATAAAACACTACACGGAGACTGGTTCAGACAGATCAGGTGATTGCGAGTATAAGTGGCGTACAAAATTAAATTAAATCCTCCTAGTTTTAAGGAGGATTTTATGGAAGCGAGGTGAGATGGGGACGGTATGATAGACTCACAGTTATATAGCATGCAAACAGGCCCTTCAGCCCTACTTGTCCATGCTAACCAAGATGCCCCACCTAAGCCTGTCTCATTTGCCTGTGGTGGCCCATATCTCTCAAAACCTTTCCTATCCATATAGTGATCAAATGTCTTTTAATTGTTGTTATTGAACCTTCCTCAACTACTTCCTCTGGAAGCCCGTTCCATTTACTCAGAAGTATCTTGTGTGGAAAAGATGCCCCTCAGGTTTAATAGTCCATTGGCATTTTTTCTGCCAAATGGATTGGTTTAATTCAATCATAATATTAAGTATAGACAACAAAATCAAATACTTTTTACATAGTGTAAAGAAGTACAAGAGCTCTCTTTGATTGCATCATTGTTATCATCTCCAAAATTAGGTTATCTTTTGATACCTTTGACACATATTGAATAAATTATCCCTGAAATTTGTTTCCTATTTAATTTACAGCAATGATTGTCAGCAAGCTGTCTCCAGTGCAGCATATTTTGTAACCACTGCACCAATGTTAACATTTCTCTTTGTCAAATGGTTGAGGTACATCCTTTGAGGATTGGGGAATAAAATGTCAGTCACATGCTCAAATAATAAAATTAAATGGCAAGCACTCAGATCTATGCTTGCGCAGTGATTATGTGCACATTCAGCGATGAGAGTGGTTTGGATTCGTAGCTTGCATGTCACTGATGAAGTGAATGGCAGTATCCTTTGACTCTGTCACCTGTAACATCACTTGATGTTTTACAGTGGCAGCAAAATTATGACTAACAATGAAAAATTAAATCTGGGAATAGCACTTTTGAGCTGTTGATAATTGTAGTAGATGGCTCGATCGTAACCTCCTGGTGGCGAGGAAAAGTGCTCCCAATATTATTTCTCCCAGCATTTGCGCATTCAGCCATCTCTATTGAGTGGTTTTACAGGCAAGTGCTTTTATTAAATAAAGGCACCATTGTAGGAATGAGCTCTCATTCCTTAACCTAGGGTCCACTTTTTATTCAAAAATCACCACTTTTCCAATCCACCCCCCATCCGTGATAACAATGGGCTAGAGAGGAAATGTTGTCTTGAATTCAAAGGGATAGTGTTTAGGGAGACATCTCAAGTTCCAGGAAAAATATCACTAATGGGTGGCACGGTGGCATAACGGTAAAGTTGCTGCCTTACAGCGCCAGAGACACGGGGTCAATTCTGACTACGGGTGCTGTCTGTATGGAGTTTGTATGTTCTTCCCGTGACCGCGTGGATTTTCTCTGGGTACTCTGGTTTCCTTCCACATTCCAAAGACATACAGGATTGTGGGTTAATTGGCTTTGGTAAAAATTGTAAAATTGTGAGTAGGATAGTTCTAGTGTACGAGGATCACTGGTTGGAGCGGACTTGGTTTAGCAATGATACAAAATTTGAGATTTTAAAAATCAAGTCTGCAATTTATCCCATCAGAAAAAGAAGTTTAATTTGACACTTAATTCACTTTCATATCTTCAGTATTAAAAAAGTTATGGCCATTTTCATACTCGGAAATTGGCATCTTGTTCCCTATTGCTGTTCCATTGACTTAACACAAAAGCTGTGATCGAGGACAGTTAAAAGCCCATAACTTTCTTAAAAATCAAGAGAACTGAATGAAATTTTCAGTTATTATAGATTGAAGCATTCTGAAACAAATATAAAACATCTTACTTGGATGACCTGAAATTAAAGCATATAATTAGTTAATTACCTAATTGCAGTTAATTACAAAATTAACCGTTGTGACGGAAATAGTAATAAACACCCAGACTGCCTTGAAAATTCAAAAATGTGATATTCTCAAGATTAGAAATTTAATATTATTGTATTATATGCTGTAAATCCGTAACAGATAGGTAAATAAATTACAATTTCTAGCAATAGACCAAGTCTTTATGGAGAAGATCAGTTGCTAGCTGGTACATTGGCATATCATAATCAGTAGCATCATCATACTCTTCATATTGTAACCAATAAGCAACTCTGTACACCTTGTTATTCCTCAACTTTTCAATATTGGCATTGTAAACTACAGGTTTTTGCTCTTCAAACCACACATGACATGCCTCTCTGCCCACTACTTTCCCATTAGGAATGTCCTGTAGATTCAATTTCTTAAGAAAAGGATAATTTTTAAATAGCCTAAGTATCCAAATAACAAACTAATCCCATTCACACAGGAATTCACAATATAACATGATTTTTAAATCTCACCGTCATGAATTTATATGCCAGATGGAAGGAATTTAATATTTAATTCCCATAAATTAATCTAGAAATATCCACTCAATATAATTTAAATCATTATTTTTTTGGGACTATACATGGGACTAAAACTGATATTTAGTATAAAAATATTGACTATGGGTAGACAATAACACAAAATATAGACGATTTAGATGCTTTTATGACACTAATTGTCCAAAAAAAAGAGCATTAAAATCATCTTGCGAGTGGGTTTTTCTGGAACGCGATCGATTGGAACGTTGCATTTGCGGTGAATTTGAACCCCATATCGGCAGGAAAAACACCCCATATCGGCATGGGGCCCAAATCACATTTTCGCAAAGGAAAATTAGATTAAAGCCATCCCGAGAAACAAGTTTATATGTAAAATAGACGACTTACAATATGTTTTGTCCCCTTCATGCGATCCGTCACGTTTTAGGCATTGAGAGCATTAGAAGTCACTTTTTATTTTAATGTAATTATTAAATTGTCTCGCGATTAAATAAATTATAAAATCGGGAACGAATGTCCGATCGATTGTTCTTCAGCAGCTTAGCAGCCCGAGGAAAGCTGCCTCCGATAAGCAGGAGAAAATGGCATTTTAATCCTGCGCCGGCCCCCCCCCCCCCCCCCCACAAAGGCGCCAAAGTCGAGCACACGGCCAGTGGCAGAACTGCAGCGCCACTGAAGGTACGTTTTGTAACATCGCTACTTGGTTGACCAAAGGGGCTGTTTCCGCGCTATATCTCAAATCAGTTCAGTTCAGTTTAGTTTATCTCTAATCCTCTAATCTTTAAACTTTAAATTCAAAACTCTAAACTAAACCAATGCTGTTTCTACAAAATCTTTCAAAATCATTGGAAGGATAGGTGAACCACATTAATGTCTTCCCACAGGCAAAACTGGGGTTGCTGGCCTGGGAGACAATGCTGATGTGGTACTTATATCCACATATATCCAGTGGATCCACTTATATCCAGTGGTGCTTTTTTTTGCATGGACCACATCATTCGCTTGTGCCACGTTAGACTCTTGAAACAATCTATTCCCAACTCAGTAGTGAGAGCTCCACAGTGAAAAATATTCAAAGATGTGCTCAAAGTTTACTTAAAGAAATGCAACATCTCCTCTGACTGCTGAGAATTTCTGGCAATGACTGTGCAAGGCGGATAAGGAGCATTTGAGGTGCTATTGCAAACCTTGATGTCACGCGTTCTGAATGCACAGAGGTTCTATTTAAGAAGGAGAGCACTACCGCATAAATTATCCACCCATTTAGAGAGGGGTTGTATACAAAACAAGGATGTATGCTGAGGCACTATAAGGTGCTGGTCAGGTCAGATTTGGAATATTGTGAGCAATTTTGGTCACCATATCTAAGAATTTGCTGGCTCTGGAGAGGGTCCAGAGGAGGTTTACAAGAATTATCCCAGAAATTAGTAGGTTAACATATGATGAGCGTTTGACGGCACCAGGCCTGTACTCGCTGGAGTTTAGAAGAATGAGGGGGGGGGACCTCATTGAAATGTATAGAATGGTGAAAGGCTTGGATAGAGTGGATGTGGAGAGGATGCTTCCAATAGTGGAAGAGTCTAGGACTAGAGGTCATAGCCTCAGAATCAAAGGACGTTCTTTTAGGAAGATAAGGAGAAATTTGTTTAGTCAGAGGGTGGTGAATCTGTGGAATTCTTTGCCACAGAAGGTTGTGGAAGCCAAGTCAGTGGATATATTTAAGGCAGAGATAAATAGATAGATTCTGGATTAGTATGGGTGTCAGAGGTTATGGGGAGAAGGCAGGAGAATGGGGTTAGGAGGGAGAGATATATGATTGAATGGGCTGAATGGCCTAATTCTTCTCCTATCACTTATGATCTTATGATTCACCCTGTCTGTCACCTCCCACCCCAGCTATGGAAAAGTCTACAGTTTCCACATTGACCTCATCAGTTATCTCAGACGGCACAAAAAATAAATACTGTATTATCAAGTCCACCACAATCCTGAAAGATTGTTTAAGCAGGAGAGGAAAAATTGTAAGAGATGAAAGTAGACCACCAAACTCAATAGTAAAATGTGTGCTAAAAGCAACACTATTAATTCATGAAAAAGTTCCACGTTCCTTAAACCATGATGGAAATGTACTTTATGGAAGAGTACGGAAATGAAGAATCATGACATTTCAAATAATAATAGGATCAAGTCCTAACATGGCAAGTTCGTGATTCTAGAATCTTAGCAAAGGAATAAAATCAGAAAGTGCTGGAAATACGAAACAAATCACGCAGCATTGGTTGAAGAGTTTACATTTCAAACTAATGATCTTTCATTGGAATTATAAATGTAACAAATGGTCCCATTTACTCACACAAAATGGGAAAGACAGCTGGAGCTGACTCTTGGTATTTTCAGTCTGAAGAAGGGGTTCGGCCCGAAACGTTGCCTATTTCCTTCGCTCCATAGATGCTGCTGCACCCGCTGAGTTTCTCCAGCTTTTTTGTGTACCTTCGATTTTCCAGCATCTGCAGTTCCTTCTTGAAGTCTTGGTATTTTCTGTTTGTTCAGTCTTAAAATGACAATGACCAAGACCCGAATGTGACTGTGTGCCTGTCCACTAATAGCAGAATATCATGTAATCTGGGAAAGTTCAGGAGAAGTGGGAAACATGTGTATGAAGATGGCCAATCTGGATTTGAAATTCACTAGCATGACGGTTAAAGCATTACTTTAGTTTGAATGCATATTGGACTGAATTATATTGACTCCAACCCAACTCCCAGATCCCTCTGAACACAAACACCTTTCAAAAAAAATCTTACTTTTTCAGAAATATCAGTGTTGTTATTTACTTACCAAAGTGGATAATGTTACATTATGTTCATTCTGCAATATCCTGCTCCATTTATTTAACCACATCTTCCCTTAGCCCCTGCTTAGCACTTCACTTGGGAAGAATGTATAGGGTCATTTGAGTTGACCTGCATGGGAGGTATTTTTGGGAATCCCTATTCAAGTGAGTGGGAGCTATACCATACCACACCACCAGACTGGACTCATGTAAAGAAAAAGGATTAACATTCCATGTCAAAGCTTCTATTCAGGAGCACCCTCTCCATCCTTCTGTATTAGTCAAATTTACATTGTGGTTGGTTTTAAAATTAAAGCTTGTGCTATTAATATTACACTGCACACATTTCAGATTATTCTAAGTTCTCAAAAGAGGCTATCTTGCAATTCATGTCTGTAATATTTAACTTGCTCAACCCTCCTCGGTACACTGAGAAACACATATTCTGTTACAGAAGGTCACTGTAGCCATAAACCTCACACTATATGTGAGGTTGCTCCATTCCTTTGCTCACTGGAATTTTCTTTCATTCTTTTTTTTAAATGTATCGTTGACCCTTCCATATCATTTTCACAAACTCTTTTCTTAAATGATTGCTTCAAGGTTAAATTCCTTTCAGTATTTTAACAGAACTGTCAACATTACAAAATGTATGGGATGTGATTTGCAAAGGTTACATGTATTGAAATCCATTTAAGTACTCAGGGGGAAGCAGAGGTTATTTTTAATAGGTTATTTTTTTAACTTAAAGAATATGCCCACCATTCCTTCTGAATTGCAATGGGTCTGTACTTAAAAAGAAAGACACTTTCAATTATCTTACTATTACTGGTTGATACTAAATTCCAGAAAAGCGCTGAAACATAACTTTTAAACAACATTGCCTGTAGATGCAGTGTATCACTAGCAATTTATTGTTATCCAGCATCTCTTGATGACTTGGCTTACTGAGGCTAATATGTTTAGAGTCAATCTACTATGATGCCAGTATCAGCAACAATGTGGTACCATTAACATAAGTAAAGTACAACATATATTGATTAAAGCACAAGAAGGGGATATTTGGGTGGGTGTTCAAAGTGAAGGGATTTAAGTAGTCGATTGAAGATGGAGAGACAGAGAGGTCTCAGTGGGCAGGCACAGCTACGCAGTGGTAAAGTTGCTGTATTGTAGCGCCAGAGATCTGGGTTCAATCCTGACTACGGGTGCTGTTTGTACGGAGATTGTATATTCTCCCCGTGACCGGCGTGGGTTTTCTCTGGGATCTCCGGTTTCCTCCCACACTCCAAAGACGTACAGGTCTGTAGGCTAATTGGCTCGGCAAAATTGTAAATTGTCCCTAGCGTGTGTGTGATAGTGGTAGTGGACGGGGATCGCTGGTCGGTGCAAACTCGGTGGGCACTAAGGGCCTGTTTCCGCTCTGTATCTCTAAACTAAACTAAGCACTTGGCAGGAAATCCCCCATTATAAGACCACTACACTAAGTGGGTCCCTGTCACAGGGGAGGCCTGGTCCCCCAACGCAACCCGTTCCCCAACGCAATATTGCACCACTCATGCATAGCCCCCAACTGCGCAGGCAGTGCTCACTTTTCCCTCATCCCCCAGCACTCCCTCCCCCTCCATTTCACCCTCCCTCTTCTTTCCCATCTCCTCCTCCCCTCCCACAATCTCTCCCTCCCTCTCCTTTCCCCCTACCCTCAGTCACTCCCTCCCTCCCTCACTCCCTCCGTCCCTCCATCCATAAAATGCAGCATCTGCAGTTCCTTCCTCCACAGGTCATTCATTGTTAGCTGTGGTTCAGATCCCATTGACTTGACGATTGGACCAGTTTGCATCATGTGTGTGAGTTATTCAAACTCCGCGCAAAGTGCTCGGCCACCCTGCAATCCGACTCTCCCTCCCTCCCTCTGCCCACTCAGGCTCAGCTGCCACTCGGCCCATCCCCGTCCTGTCCGACCGTCTGCTGCTGCCGTTCGGCCCGTCCACGCCCTGCCCGCCCGCCCGCCTACCTGCCCGCTGCCGGGCCACGTGGGGGGGGGGGAGTGGAGTCGGTGTCGGTGCTCACTATGAGGTTCGATGTACTGGTGGAGAAGATCTCCTCCGAGAAGGCCGTGAAGGTGAGTTACTGCAACAGCGGCGATGGAGGAGACGGACCCGGAGGGGCCACCATTGCCGTAGAGGGTGGGCAGGGGAGAGGGGTGAGTGATGAGGGAGAGAGAGTCGGGACCAGGGCCTCCACTGGGCCCCCACTGAACACCCCCCGCGGCTGCCATCGGTGGTGGGGGAGACGATAGACAAGTTACTGTGAGGAGGGGAGAGAGGAGTTTGTGAGTGAAGTGGGACAGGCCACCGCCGGTGGGGCAGGAAGGGGCGTCGCCATTCCGGCCATGGCATTGACTGACAGGAGAAGAGACCAATCTGCGTGGTGCTGACTGAAGGAATTATGCGGTTTTTAAGATTTTTAAACCTCGGTCATTTTTACAATATACCACCGATTGGAACAAAACATGTTGCACTCGCAGCACAGGAGAACGGTGAGTAATCCGGCAAAAAATCATAGAGCTATCGCGTATCGTTTTTGCGTAAATAGAAAACTGCGCAAACCGGAAAGTACAAGATCAGAGTTTTAGTTATGTATAGATGAACAGATGAAACATGGCTGGCAAATGGAAGACTGAGAGGATTGGTGGATGAGTCAGACCACAGATTTAGAGAAATACTGAATCCTTGGCAATAGGTTAAGAAAACATTTGAGTGCACGGTTGAAAATGTTTTAGAGTGCTGGTGAACTGAGAATCATTCTGGACCAGCAAGGACAGGGATGATTTGCAGCAGGATTTGGACCATTAACAGAATGGCAGTCATGGTTCATAAAGAAATCAATGTCGGGGGCCCGACCAAAGGACCATTGGAGTAATGGAAGAACCAAATCACCTAGACCATTCAGCAGCAGTTAGGAGCAGAGATGGGCAATAGTACAGAGTTGTGGACAGTCATGCTTGTGGATGTGATATATAGTCCAAGGCTCAACCCAAAGTGAATAATTAATGATATGTTCATAATATCTGCAAAATATATATTTAACTCTTCTGTCATTTCTATGTCCCCCGTAATTGTTTCTTCAGTCATGCATTCAACTGGTCTGTTCTCCTGTTCCTATGCTTAACTAGCACATGGCACTAGAAGTAATCCTGAGATTACTATCTTTGATGCCCTGCTTTTTTATTTATATTCTAGCACTTCTGATTAATTTTGCAGGACCTCGTATCTTTGCTCTTCCCTTTCTGGGTTGTTTGCAGATGTTCCATGGCATCTTTGGCTTTAACACCAGCGAGGCAACATACCAAATGTGTATGAAGGAACTGCAGATGCTGGTTGAAACCAAAGGTAGACACAAAATGCCGGAGTAACTCAGCGGGACAGGCAGCATCTCTGGAGAGAAGGGTGACGTTTTGGGTCGAGACCCTTCTTCACGTTTTACGTCGAGACCCTTCTTCACGTTTTGGGTCAGGATCCGACCCGAAACGTCACCAATTCCTTCTCTCCAGAGATGTTGCTGCAGCATTTTGTGTCTATCTGAGGCAACATACCATTATGGTGTCACATCTGCAGCCACTGAAATGCTTATTCATGCCTCCTACAATGGAATCTCCTGTTGCCCTAGTGCTACCACTCTTGCTTCTCCCCTCCCCTGTAGCATAATTTCTGATGGCACCACAAACCTGGTTCATGCTCACCGTACAGTATCCAAAGTGGCCAACAGGATCTGCTGGAGAGAGGGTTGGCCACAGGGGTTTCCTATACTACCTGCCTTCCTCTACTCTCACTGATGGTCACCCATTTCCATCCTGCCAGTGCATTCTTTACCAGTGTGGTTTGTGGACCCTGCAGCGAGAGAACAAGTTTGTGAAGGGGTTCCAAAGGTAATGCTTCAAGTTTAATAACGTTTATTTAGAGGAAATTACAAATCGTCCACTACAGAATTTCAGACATGCATTTTGTGTCTATTCCTATTATGTTTAATGATCCACTAATTATGGGCATGCTATCAACTTTTGGAACACAGACAGGAAGAAATCAGAAAATCAGACTGAATTGATTCTTTATCTCTGAAATGGAAACACTAAAGTATCAGGTGCAAATAACATGACATTTAATGCCACATTACAATACTCTCTAGTTAATCTAATTAAAACTTGATTTAATGGCTACATAATAGATTAGCATGGAAATGCCATAGTTTAATCCTTCTTGCTTTGTTGTCATTCCAGTGAATCAGAACTGTATCTGTTCAGGTCCTAACATTTGCTCGAAGATACGGTGCAATTGAAGTATCAGTACTTCATGTTGAAGCCCACTAAATGCAAACTTCACTTCTCAACCCCTCCTTTGATGTTGAGGTCAACATTTCGTGAGCCTTCTTTACTCTTCCTTTCCCTAACAATGGGAATCACGTATGTTCATGCTCCCCTGTATTCTCTTACATTTTGAGGAAAGGCACCATTCTCGTGTCCAAGATTGGTGAAAATGTAGGAATGTTAAGAAAGTAAAGAAACAACAAGTATGCAGTTATAAAATGCCTTTTCATGGAACATAGTTTTGGTCATTCGACAATTTAATAAACCCAAGCCAAACAACAATCTCCAATGATATAGATGTGTAAATATTCTGTGCGTTGTAGATAAATATTAGCTGGAATTCTAGTGAGAGGATTTCAGTTTTGTTCGAAGCAATTGAGAATACAGCTAAGGGCTTTGCCTTACCATCTCTTCTGATGGATAACACCTCCCTGCATTTTCAAGTTCACACTATACTCTTCATCCACTTAAAAGTCATAAAGTCAGAGACTAAACTGCAAGGAAACTTGGCCCACTTTATCTATGCTGATCAAGTTAGCTGTCTGGTCTGGTCCCATTTGCCTGCATTTGGCCCATAGCCTTTTAAACCCTTCCTATCCACATATCTGTCTATGTGTCTTTTGAAAGCTGTAACTGTATCCGGTTTTACAGATTCCTCTGGCAGCTGGTTCCATATATGGACTACCCACTGAGTGTAAAAGTTATCCCTGAGGACTTTTAAATCGCTCCCCTCTCATCTTAAGCCTAGATTTAGAATTGTGCTTGTTGGGAAATAGTCCTTGTTGGGAAAGAAACAGTGAATGTTCACTTTATCTATTCCCCTCATGATTTTATATATTTCAATACGTTTACTCTTTACTCTGAAGCAAAAATCCCAACCTAGAACCCCTGACCAAGGTTACTGCTGGTGAATCTTTTCCGTACCCTTTCCCAATTAATGACATCCTTCCTATACCTAGTGACCAGAAATGCACACAAGTCTCACTAAAGACCTGTACATCTCTATCATGATGTTCCAGCTTTTGTACTCAATCTAGTCATCTGTTTTAGGTTATTTTATTATTGTCATGTGCAGAAGGTACAGAGAAAAGCTTTTTGTTGCATGCTATCCAGTTAAAGACTACACATAATTACAATCAAACATCCACAGTTTACAGATAAAGGATAAAGGGTACAACATTTACTGCAAGATAAAGTCAGAAAAAGTCCGATTTAAGGTCGTTCAAGGTCTCCCATGATGTAGGTGGGTGGTGTGAGGACGGTTCAGTTGCATGATAACAAACTGGGAAGAAACTGCCCCTGAATCTGGAAGTATACGTTTTCACATACCTCTTGCCTGATGCGAGTGGGGAAAGGAGCGAGTGCCATTGTGCTGGGGGCCTTGCTGAGGCAGCGTGATGTGTAGTTGGAGTCAATGGAAGGGAGGTTGGTTTGCGTGATGGTCGTAGGTCATAATGAATAGGAGTAGAATTAGGCCATTCAACCCCTCGTTTATTCTGCCATTCAATCATGGCTGATCGATCTCTCCCTCCTAACCCCATTCTCCTGCCATCTCCCCATAACCTCTGACACGTGTACTAATCAAGCATCTATCTCTCTCTGCCTTAAATATATCCACTGACTTGGGCCTCCACAGCCTTCTGTGGCAAATAATTCCACAGATTCACCACCCACCTGACTAAAGACTAAAGAAATGGTCAGGGCTACGTCCAAAATTCTCTGCAATTTTTAATGGTTTTGGATGGAGCTGTTCCCCAACCATGCTGTGATGCATCCCAGTAAAATGCTTTCTTTGGCGCATCTGTAGAAGTTGGTGACAGTTGTTGGGGACATGCCAAACTTCCCAAGACCTATGGAAGTTGAGGCATTGGTGTGCTTTCTTGGCCTTAGCTTCGATGTGGAAGCTTACATTTTACACATGTTAATGTTAATACATGTTAATGTATGTGACAAACAAAGTTGGACTCAGCACCAACCCTTACCACACTCGATGGCACTCACAGGTCTCCAATCAGAAGTCTAACCCTCTACAACTACCCTTTCATTCCTTTCACTGAGCCAATTTTGAACCCAATTGGTTAACTCACCTTGGTTTCCGTGTAATCTAACTTTCTAGACTAGACTACCTGGGGGACCTTGTCAAAAGTCTTGCTAAAATCCATATAGGCAACATCCACAGCCCTACCCTCGGTGACATCATTAAAATCTCTATCAGATTCGTGAGACAGGATTTCCCATGTTCAAAGCCATGCTGTCTATTTTTAATGTCCCTGCCTATCCAATGCAGAAAGATTGTGTCATTAAGAATCTCCTCCAACAATTTTCCCACCATTGACCCAGGCTCACTGGCCTCTAGTTTCCCAGCTTGTCCTTGCTGCCCTTTGTAAACAACAGTACAATATTAGTCACCTTCAGTCTTCAGAACTTCACCTGTGGCTAAAGATGATGCAAACATTTGAGCAAGGGCCACTGCAATTTCTTCCCATAAGATCCGATGTTGCACCTGATCTGACTCTGGGGATTTATTCACCTTAATGCACTTTAAAACCTGCAAATATCTCTTCCTTGGTCATTCATATATTCAATTACTGAGGTATATCTACACTTCTTTGTTGATATACTAACAATCAATGCATTACATTGTGCCACTGATATCCTGAAGACCCAGAAAACACCTACGCAGGTCACTACAGACAGTACCCATGGTCAGGATCAAACCCAAGTCTCTGGCGCTGCAAGGCAGCAACTCTACCGCTGTGCCACTGGGTCGCCCCCATTAAACTGAATTAATTTTAGATGCACTGAACAACATACTGAGGTCACAACATATCACAACAGTGCATTGGACAAGGGATGAATTTGTAGGCTCTTTGTGGACAATGCAATAATAAGAGATCCTAATTCATTCATGATGATCAACCAAGTTCAAGTGAGTTTATTGTCATGTGTTCCTGATAGGACAATGAAATTCTTGCTTTGCTTCAGCACAATAGAACACAGTAGGCATTGACTACAAAACAGATCAGTGTGTCCATATACCATTATACAAATATATACACACATGAATATATAAACTGATAAAGTGCAAATAACAGATAATGGGTTATTAATGTTCAGAGTTTTGTGCGAGCCAAGTTTAATAGCCCGATGGCTGTGGGGGAAGTAGCTATTCCTGAACCTGGTCGTTGCAGTCTTCAGGCTCCTGTACCTTCTACCTGAAGGTAGCAGGGAGATGAGTGTGTGGCCAGGATGGTGTGGGTCTTTGATGATACTGGTCTTCAGAAGAGTGCGGATCTCAAAGTTCATCCAAGGTTTCTGATTGGGAATCACTCAGAAGGTTTTGGCAGTCCTCCACACATTTCTTTACGAAGTCTGTAACGACTGTGGCATATTCGTTCAAGTCCGTTGCCGAGTCCTTGAACATTGTCCAGTCTACAGACACCAAACAGTCCTGTAGTTGTTCCTCTGAATGGGAGAAGCCAGAGGGTAATGGTGGATGGTTGTTTGTCGGGTTGGAGGCAGGTGACTAGTGGGGTGCCTCAGGGATCGGTGTTGGGTCCTTTGTTGTTTGTCATGTACATCAATGATCTGGATGAAGGTGTGGTAAATTGAATTAGTAAGTATGCAGATGATACCAAGATAGGGGGTGTTATGGATAATGAAGAGGATTTCCAAAGTCTACAGAGTGATTTAGGCCATTTGGAAGAATGGGCTGAAAGATGGCAGATGGAGTTTAATGCTGATAAATGTGAGGTGCTACACCTTGGCAGGACAAATCAAAATAGGACGTACATGGTAAATGGTAGGGAATTGAAGAATACAGTTGAACAGAGGGATCTGGGAATAACCGTGCATAGTTCCTTGAAGGTGGAATCTCATATAGATAGGGTGGTAAAGAAAGCTTTCGGTATGCCAGCCTTTATAAATCAGAGCATTGAGTATAGAAGCTGGGATGTAATGTTAAAATTGTACAAGGCATTGGTGAGACCAAATCTGGAGTATGGTGTACAATTTTGGTCGCCCAATTATAGGAAGGATGTCAACAAAATAGAGAGAGTACAGAGGAGATTTACTAGAATGTTGCCTGGGTTTCAACAACTAAGTTACAGAGGAAGGTTGAATAAGTTAGGTCTTTATTCTCTGGAGCACAGAAGGTTAAGGGGGGACATGATAGAGGTCTTTAAAATGATGAGAGGGATAGACAGAGTTGATGTGGATCAGCTTTTCCCTTTGAGAAAAGGGAAGATTCAAACAAGAGGACATGACTTCAGAATTAAGGGACAGAAGTTAGGGGTAACATGAGGGGGAACTTCTTTACTCAGAGAGTGGTAGCGGTGTGGAATGAGCTTCCAGTGGAAGTGGTGGAGGCAGGTTCGTTGGTATCATTTAAAAATAAATTGGATAGGCATATGGATGAGAAGGGAATGGAGGGTTATGGTATGAGTGCAGGCAGGTGGGACTAAGGGAAAAAAGTTGTTCGGCACGGACTTGTAGGGCCGAGATGGCCTGTTTCCGTGCTGTAATTGTTATATGGTTATTTGGTTATATGGTATGGTCGGATTTACCGAAGTGAGGGTGAGGGATAGAGCGATAGGCATTCTTGATGGTGGTGTAGCAGTGGTCGAGGGTGTTTGGTCCTCTGGTGCAGCAGGAGACATGTTGGTGGAAGTTAGGGAGTGATTTCTTTAGGTTTGCCTTATTGAAGTCCCCAGCAATGGTGGTAAACGCCTCGGGGTAAGACGTCTGGTGTTTGTTGACCACGGCGTGCAGCTGCTCCAGTGCCAGCTCCTCCAGTGGGATGTATACCACGGTCAGGATGATGGAGGTGAATTCCCTTGGGAGGTAGAAGGGTTGACACTTCACCACCAGGTATTCCAGGTGTGGAGAGCAGGAGTTGGACAGGACTGCCACGTCTGGGCACCACGCAGAGTTGACCATGAGGCAGACGCCCCCTCCTTCCCATTCCCATTCCGTCTGACTATATGCTCCCTGCCTGTGATATTTCTGTTTCCGTGACCAAGAAATGACAGCTGGTCTAGAATGCTGCAAACAGATTCTGCCAATAATAAACCGAGGTCATACAACCAAAAATAGATGCAAAGCTTTGAATGAGGCATTTATTTCATACCTATGTCATTGTTCGTCTGATTTGACGTTCTTGTTCAGAGATAATAGAATCACGCTGTCATGTGAGATGGAGGCTCCTTTGGTTAAAGGGGGACAAGGTGATTATCCTTGCTAACCATGCAGCTGAGAATTGGGTGTCTGTTGTATTCATATCATGGTAAACAGAAGGAGGAATGTAAGAGCATAAGGAATAAAAGTAGATAAAAGCCATACTGCTCGTCCTTCCTTTGGTATGTTCATTCAATAAGATCATGGCTGGTCTCTTACCTAATGCCACTATCCTGCTAACCCCATTGGTTTTGGCTTATAGTCCAATACGCTATAATAAACCAATACCAATAACCTTATCCCAGCTCTCCCGGCAGACCCATTGTCTCTGCGTGTTCGTGCCCCACCGAACTCATCTCCACATACATTGACTCCATACTATCCCCCTTGATCAAATCCCTTCCCACCTATGTTCTAGAAACCTCAGACACTCTCCGCCGCCTCCGCATATTCCACTCTCTAGGCCCTCACCCCTCATCTTCACCATGGATGTCCAGTCACTCTACACCTCCATCCCCCACCAGGATGGCCTCAAAGCCCTCCGGTTCTTCCTCGACCAGATGAGCAACCTATACCCAGCCACTGACACCCTCCTCCGCCTCCTCCTCCTCACCCTCAACAATTTTATGTTTGACTCCTCCCATTTCCTCCAAACACAAGGCGTAGCTATGGGCACACGCATGGGCCCCAGCTATGCCTGCCTCTTTGTCAGGTACGTCGAACAATCCTTGTTCAATACGTACCAGGGTCCCATCCCCGACCTCTACCTCCGTTACGTTGACAACTGCTTTGGGGCCACCTCCTGCACCCACACACAACTGACTGACTTCATCCACTTCACCACCAACTTCCATCCGGCACTCCAATACACCTGGACCATTTCCGACACTTCCCTACCATTCCTTGACCTCACCATCTCCATCGCAGGGGACAGACTCCTGACCGACATACATTACAAACCCACTGACTCACATGGCTATCTGGACTACACGTCTTCCCACCCTGCCCCCTGTAAAGACTCCATCCCCTACTCCCAATTCCTCCGCCTACGCCGCATCTGCTCCCAGGATGAGAAGTTCCACACCAGGGCATCGGAAATGTCCTCGTTCTTCAGGGAACGGGGATTCCCCTCCGCCACCATAGATGAGGCTCGCACCAGGGTCTCATCCATACCCCGCAACACTGCTCTCTCTCCCCATCCCCGCACTCGCAACAAGGGCAGAGTCGCCCTAGTCCTCACCTTTCACCCCACCAACCGGCAAATACAACAAATAATCCTCCGCCATTTCCGCCACCTCCAACGTGACCCCACCACTCGCCACATCTTCCCATCTCCCCCTATGTCTGCCTTCCGCAAAGACCGCTCCCCCCGCAACTCCCTTGTCAATTCTTCCTTTCCCTCCCGTACCACCCCCTCCCCGGGCACTTTCCGTTGCAACCGCAAGAAATGCAACACCTGTCCCTTCACCTCCCCCCTCGACTCCATTCAAGGACCCAAGCAGTCGTTCCAGGTGCGACAAAGGTTCACCTGTATCTCCTCCAACCTCATCTACTGCATCCGCTGCTCTAGATGTCAGCTGATTTACATTGGGGCGACTCAGCGGAGGTTGGGCGATCGTTTCGCCGAACACCTCCGCTCAGTCCGCAATAACCTACCTGAACTCCCGGTGGCTCAGCACTTCAACTCCCCCTTCCATTCCCAATCCGACCTCTCTGTCCTGGGTCTCCTCCATTGCCAGAGTGAGCAACACTGGAAATTGGAGGAACAGCACCTCATATTCCGCCTGGGTTGCTTGCGTCCGGATGGCATGAACGTTGAATTCTCCCAGTTTTGCTAGCCCTTGCTGTCTCCTCCCCTTCCTTCACCCTCGAGCTGTCTCCTCCCACCCCCCCCCCCCCCCCCCCCCCGCCCCCCCCCCCCGCCCTCGGGCTCCTCATCCTCTCTTTTTCCTTCCTTATCCCCCTCACCCCCCATCAGTCTGAAGAAGGGTTTCGGCCCGAAACGTCGCCTATTTCCTTCATAGATGCTGCTGCACCCGCTGAGTTTCTCCAGCATTTTTGTGTACCAATAACCTTACATCTCTTTATTTTCTTATTATCTAAAAACCCACCAATCTCTGTTATGAATTTATGAATATCCAGTGACTGGCCCACTATAATCCTCCTCACTGGTGAATTCCAAAGATTCACTACCCTCATGGTGAAAATATTACTTCTTAACTCTGTCCTGAAGAACTGTCTCTTTATTTTGGGGCTATTATTCTTGGTTCATGACATTGCAGTTAGCAGAAGCATCAGCCCCATTCCTCCCTTGTCAACCCCTAATCAAATGGCCAATATTGTAACAGCTGATGAGGATGTAGCTGAATTCTACACTCATACCAAAGGCAACTCAAAAAAACACCGTGGTCAGGAAATTTATTGGGTCTGCAAATCCAGAAATGACAGATTGAGTCATATTTGTCAAAAGACAGATTTCAGAAATAAAGGGCAAAGGACAAAGGACATTTATCGTCACGTACACCAATTGATGCAGTGAAATTTGAGTTACCATGCAGCACACAAATAAGATAAACATAACACTTCCTACCGGAGACCGCGGTTTCCGAAGTCCACAGGCCGAGCTGGGCGGAGATTCAACGCTGGCGACCTCGGCGAGAGATCCCACGGCTCCGCGATGTTAAAGTCAGCGTCAGCGTCAGCGCTGCCCGCGGCTGGAAGCTCAGCAGCCCACAGCTCCACGGTGTCAAAGTCGGCAGCCCCAGCACTCCGGAGCTCCAACACGGCGACCCCGGTAAGGCATCGCTCCCTCCACGTTGGAATCCAGTGCTGTGCCGCCGCTGCTGAAGCTGAGGCTCTGGCCGGTCTCCAGCAGGAAAGGCCACACCAATCCAGCCACGAGGAGGGGGCGAAGATGCGGCTCGGAGAATAGTCGCATCCTCGACCAGGCAGTGACCAAGAAAACAGTTCCCCCCCCCCCATAAAAAAGACTAAATGATCTCCAAAACAAACTTTAAAACAGACTAAAAAATAACAAAAAGAATGAAAGGACAAACAGCTGCAGGCTAGGCAGCCACATTCGTTGGCGCCACCACTCGAAAATAAGAACATTTAAACCAATTGTTTCCTTAATGTGGTTAAAGCTTCAGAAACATCTCTGTTAATAATTTTTACGATATATCATGCTTATTATTTAGTCACATTCATTGCTTTGGGAAACTACATTGCTAAAAAATTACATCTGCTTTATCTCATGGAAGAATTATTTCATGGCTTTTTGCTTTAGCTTGCAGAGAAGTCTAGGTATAATTCTGAAAATAGTAGCAGTAAAAGATGCACTCCCCTACTCCAGTGTACAGACCTTCACTGAACAAAATACAAGCCAGAACAACGTGTCATTATAATGCATGGTTTATATCTGTTCCTGCAATTATCCCTTAATCGCAAAGTGCACAGCCAGGCAAGTACAGATGCTCAGCATGTTTGGATGATTTTTTTAATTTTTTATTTTCACCGCTTGTGTTAAAATGGTTTAATGTCTTTGTTAAGAAACTGATCAACAGAATGTTAAAGCTTGCAATGATCATTCACCCTTTATTATCAGCAAATGTAATTTATAAGATTGACAGTGATTCAAATTATATTCATCAAAACCCAGGGTCAGATTTTTCACTCAACAGCAGCAGTGAGGAAATTACAATGGAGGAATTGAATTGGCTTGGTGAGCTCAACAGTGCCAATTAGGCAGAGTTATTCAATTGCAAAAAATTAACTGCGATGAACAGTAATTGTGTAGCAACAGGAGTAGGGGGAGGAGACGGAATACAGAGATTGGTCTTCTGGATGGTTTTGAAGTTGGAGAAAAAGCGAGAGAGGATGGCAGCAACCCGACCCCACAAAGCCTGCATCAAGCTTCAGTATGTCCTGCACTCCTCCAACCTGGAAGGTACTCATGAGCACCATCCACAGTGGTGCAGCGGTAGAGTTGCTGCCTTACAATGCAAGGGATCCAAGGTTCGATCCTGACTACAGGTACTGTCTGTACGGAGTTTGTATGTTCTTCCTGTGACCGCATGGGTACTCTCCATGTGTTCTGATTTCATACTCGCACTCCAAAGACGTACAATTGGGTTCTGTAAAATGGCCTGGAGTGTGGAGGATGCAAAACTGGGATAACAGAATTAGTGCGAACAGGTGATCGTTGGTCAGTGCAGACTCGGTGGGCTGAAGGGCCTGTATCCATGCTGTATCTCTAAACTAAACCAAAACTGAATTTATGGCAATCTCTTTGTAGTGGTCAAAGTACATATTTCACTGAGTTGATAATCTTCTAACAGCACCTGATGTTTGTTTTGGTGTGCATGCCTCGGGCAGCTTCCAGAGCATTGTAGCAAACTAGTTCCAAGGACAAAGTCCAATGCCCACAATGGGGTAGAGTGGAATTAGGGAGTCTCCTAGCTTATGGAAGGACTGTTCAGAAACCTGATAACAGAACTGTTCCTGAGTCTGGTGGTGCGCACTTTCATGCTTCTGTACTTTCTGTGCAACAGGAGTAAGGAGAAGAAGGAATGACGGGGTGGGAGCTTTGATTATGTTGGCTGCCTTTCCGAGGCAGCACGAAGAGTGGGTGGATTTGATAGTGGGGAGTCTGGTATGTGTGATGGACTGAGTTATATCCACACCACTCTTCTATTTTGTCTGTTAAATTGCTGGATGTGCAAGATTTTTTTTAAATGAATGTTTGCATATATTTGATGCAGTATATGCTAGCGGCATTGAGTTTAAAGCAATCCACTTGTTGGCATGTAAGACCGAATCAGCAGGACCTGAAAGATTATGTTACTGGTTGAGTGACTGACACTGATACTTCAGATCAAAGATCACATTTAAAACATACAGAGCAGTGCATATTACTGCAATTGATTACAGCTCATTTTCAATGCCATGGTTCGAAAACTCAGCAGCAAATACCAAAGGCCTACACCCAAGTGTCACTGGATCTTAGCTAGAAATAATTATGCCTTCCTTAGCAGAAATTTCTGTGAATAATATGGTTGCTTCTCAGAAGGAAGTAAGAGGGCAGTCGAATGAACGACACATTTGTCCCAAAATAGTACATTGCCGGTTCCCAACTCCACTTCCCACCCGTGGAAATGTATAATGTATGGAATGAGGGGAATAAAGGAAACAAATGGAATAAAAACAAATGGAAAACCAATCAACAATCCATTTTTAGTCAATGCATAAATAAATCCTAGAGCAAGTTATATACTTTGGGTGGTACAGTATATGGGTTGCTCTGTCAGGTTGCTCGTGGCTGAGTCAGAAGAATGAGGAAAGTACATAGAGGATGATCATTTAAGGAATCACAAAAAGAGCACAGTGTGAATGTAATGAAAATCGATACATTAAGAAACTTCCTAGGATAGTTTAGAAACATGGTAAATAGGGGGCGTGAGTTGGCCAATCAGCCCTTCATTCCTGCTCTATCATTCAATATGACCCTGGCCGATCATCCACTTTAGTACCTCGTTCCTGCCTTTTCCCCATATCCCTTAGTCATTTCAACATTGAGGCTTGGATAACAAACACGATGGAATTTGAATTAATAAATCAAGTTTATTTAGCTTGAAAATGTTGACGTCTCACCTCCTGCTGCTTTTATTAAACATAATGTTCAAGAATGAGAACAAGTATTGCTCAATTGCAAGCACAGCCATTGGCTTGACACAGTTTCCATTTTGGATTAGTACGCAGGGTAAACTGATATTTTCCCTCTAAAAATAAAAATGGGTGGTGCTGTTACTGCCTTACAGATCAGACTGACTTACTGTAAATGGCATTTAAGCTTTTAAATTCCAGCTTTTAAACTATCCGAACATGAAAACATCTCAAATAACATTAAAGTAAAGTTTCTTCCAGCATTTTCATTGTGAGATTTTAATGGGGCTTAATAAAGATGAGGCCCCTAACTCACCCCCATGCAGTGGACATGGCAGCTTCTGACCAGGGAAGCATTGCCAAGAGCTCAGCTTGCACTGAACAAGGAATCCCCCAAAGATTGGACCCGACACTCTTATCCTCAAGATGATTGCTTGCTGCTGTGTGACAACCAGACACTTTGCTCCAGGTGCATCAGGCACGGAGAGAATTAGTAATGAGTAATATCAAGCACATTTTATTTGACTATTTGAAGAACAAATCCTTTAATACGACTTAAATTTCTTCAACTAATTGATTAATTACATTAAGTAGTACTTGTTTGCATCTAAATATTCATTTTTACAATAAAGGTCAAATTGGTAGTGTTGTGAAATTGATTAAGACACGTTTAAAATATTTGCCTATTAAATGTCAGGCTGCATATTCAACTTATTTTGCTAGCACATTGACTGCACTGATTTGTCCTCACAGTTCTAGAAATATTCCCTCTTATGTCAGGATATTTTAAAACATACCGGATTTTATTTTACTTTGTATCGTAATCTTTATAATTAGCTGGTTTATTAAAGATGAATTGAATTACTAGGCAGGCAATGTAACCATCTAAAGATAAACATGTTTTCACAAGAGACAAATTAAGCAACCATTCAGCACTGATGTTTCACTGGGAAACTTCAAACACTGGCCTGATAAACCTCACACAAAGTAGTGTGCATGCCTTAGTGCTTTTGTTTGGAAATGTCTTTCACAAATACATACTCACAAGTACTGACAATTAAATGATAATGAGAAGTGCTAAATCCACAAGAAATGTAAATTTATTAAAGAGTGTGAGAAATGTAAGTGTTAAGCTAGGATATAGCTTCACATCGCCAAGAAATCATATCACTATGAAATGCAAATAGGAGGCTTTTACGAATTCTATTGTTAATGTGCTGTAAGTGGCACTGAAGCCTATTTTCAAGGATGAAATCCGGTAATTTATTTTACCTCGCATGTTTTACACTTACATCATTAAAAATTATTGGGATTCGTTCAGACTGATTGTAGTTGGGGGGGGGGGGGGGGGAATAAGAAAGCTGGAAGAGAGGTAGTGGTGCGACAAAGTCTGGCCAGTGATAGGTGACTGCTGATGAGAGGGGATTTGATTGCCAGATATGCCAGAGATACTATCACAACGTTTAAGAAACATTTAGACAGGTGCATGGATCGAGTAGGATTAGAGGGATATGGGCCAAAATTAGGCAGGTGGGTCAAGTTTTGATGGGACATATTGGTTGGTGCGGGCAAGTTGAGTCCAAGGGCCTGCTTCCACACTCCATGACTCTATGACAAGACAAAAAAGTGTGAGATAAGGCAATAAGGTTAGAAGATGCACAAAATGTGAAGCCAGAGAAAGGAGCATAGGTCTAAGGGGACAGAAGGGAGGGAGATTCAGATTCAGATTCAGATTCAGATTCAACTTTAATTGTCATTGTCAGTGTACAATACAGAGACAACGAAATGCATTTAGCATCTCCCTGGAGAGCGACATAGAATATGATTTAAATAAATAAATCTATTTACATGTATACAGACATAGTGTATTTTCCTGTGGGAGGAATGTCCAGGGGGGGGGGGGTAATTGGCAGTCACCGTGGTACAGTGTTGAGTAGTGTGACAGCCGCAGGGAAGAAGCTGTTCCTGGACTTGCTGGTCCGGCAAAGGAGAGACCTGTAGCGCCTCCCGGATGGTAGGAGGGTAAACAGTCCATGGTTGCAGTGAGAGCAGTCCTTGGCGATGCTGAGCGCCCTCTGCAGACAACGCTTGCTTCGGACAGACTCAATGGAGGGGAGCGAGGAACCGGTGATGCGTTGGGCAATTTTCACCACCCTCTGCAATGCTTTCCGGTCGGAGACAGAGCAGTTGCCATACCATACTGTGATGCAGTTGGTAAGGATGCTCTCGATGGTGCAGCGGTAGAAGTTCACAAGGGTCTGAGGAGACAGATGGACCTTCTTCAGTCTCCTCAGGAAGAAGAGACGCTGGTGAGCCTTCTTGATCAGAGTTGAGGTATTGTGGGTCCAAGAGAGGTCATCGGAGATGTTGACCCCCAGGAACCTGGAAACACGTTCCACCTCCGTCCCGTTAATGTGGATGGGGGTGTGCGTGCCGCCCCTGGACTTCCTGAAGTCTACAATGAGCTCCTTGGTCTTCTTGGAGTTAAGGGCCAGGTTGTTGTCAGCGCACCATGCTGCTAGGAGCTGGACCTCCTCCCTATAGGCCGACTTATCGTTGTTGCTGATGAGGCCAATCACCGTTGTATCATCTGCATACTTGATGATGGTGTTAGTACCATGTACAGGTGTGCAGTCGTAGGTGAAGAGGGAGTAGAGGAGGGGGCTCAGCACACAGCCCTGTGGAACGCCAGTGTTCAGGGTTAAAACCACCTCCATCGTGCCAGTGCCAAAACACTCTACTGCGGCAAGCCTCAACGACTTCCGCCGAGTTGCACTTACCCCCATCATCACCAAGTGCTTCGAGAGGCTGGTCCTGGCACACCTCAAAAGCTGCCTACCCTCCACACTGGATCCCTATCAGTTTGCCTACCGCAAGAACAGGAGTACGGAGGATGCCATCTCAACGGCACTTCACTCCGCCCTCTCCCACCTCGACAACAGAGACACTTACGTAAAAATGCTGTTCATCTATTACAGCTCAGCATTCAACACCATTATACCATCAAAACTGATCACCAAACTCGGTAACCTGGGCATCGACCCCTCCCTCTGCAACTGGATACTGGACTTTCTAACCAACAGACCCCAGTCTGTTAGGTTAGACAAGCACACCTCTTCAACCCTCACCCTGAACACCGGCGTTCCACAGGGCTGTGTGCTGAGCCCCCTCCTCTACTCCCTCTTCACCTATGACTGCACACCTGTACATGGTACTAACACCATCATCAAGTATGCAGATGATACAACGGTGATTGGCCTCATCAGCAACAACGATGTCGGCCTACAGGGAGGAGGTCCAGCACTTAGCAGCATGGTGCGCTGACAACAACCTGGCCCTTAACTCCAAGAAGACCAAGGAGCTCATTGTAGACTTCAGGAAGTCCAGGGGCGGCACGCACACCCCCATCCACATTAACGGGACGGAGGTGGAACTTGTTTCTAGCTTCAGGTTCCTGGGAGTCAACATCTCCGATGACCTCTCTTGGACCCACAATACCTCAACTCTGATCAAGAAGGCTCACCAGCTTCTCTTCTTCCTGAGGAGACTGAAGAAGGTCCATCTGTCTCCTCAGATCCTGGTGAACTTCTACCGCTGCACCATCGAGAGCATCCTTACCAACTGCATCACAGTATGGTATGGCAACTGCTCTGTCTCCGACCGGAAGGCATTGCAGAGGGTGGTGAAAATTGGCCAACGCATCACCGGTTCCTTGCTCCCCTCCATTGAGTCTGTCCAAAGCAAGCGTTGTCTGCGGAGGGCGCTCAGCATCGCCAAGGACTGCTCTCACCACAACCATGGACTGTTTACCCTCCTACCATCCGGGAGGCGCTACAGGTCTCTCCGTTGCCGAACCAGCAGGTCCAGGAACAGCTTCTTCCCGGCGGCTGTCACTCTACTCAACAACGTACCTCGGTGACTGCCAATCACCCCCCCACCCCCCGGACACTTATTATCACTTATTATTATTTATTTAAATCATTTGCTATGTCGCTCTTCCAGGGAGATGCTAGATGCATTTTGTTGTCTCTGTACTGTACACTGACAATGACAATTAAAATTGAATCTGAATCTGAATCTGAATCTGAGGGTTGAAGAGATGTGCTTGTCTAACCTAACAGACTGGGGTCTGTTGGTTAAAAAGTCCAGTATCCAGTTGCAGAGGGAGGGGTCGATGCCCAGGTCACCGAGTTTGGTGATCAGTTTAGAGGGTTTAATGGTGTTGAATGCTGAGCTGCATTCGATGAACAGCATTCTTACGTAAGTGTCTCTGTTGTCGAGGTGGGAGAGGACGGAGTGAAGTGCCGTTGAGATGGCATCCTCCGTACTCCTGTTCTTGCGGTAGGCAAACTGATAGGGATCCAATGTGGGAGGTAGGCAGCCTTTGAGGTGTGCCAGGACCAGCCTCTCGAAGCACTTGGTGATGATGGGAGTAAGTGCAACTGGGCAGAAGTCGTTGAGGCTTGCCGCAGTGGAGTGTTTTTAGCACCGGCACGATGGAGGTGGTTTTAAGGCACGTGGGGACAACTGCTTGGGCAAGATACAGGTTGAAGATGTCAGTCCAGACGTCTGTCAGCTGCGCAGCACAGGCCCTGAGGACGCGCCCGGGGATGCCGTCAGGGCCAGCGGCCTTACGTGCATTAGTCCTACTCAGTGCCACGTACACGTCGTAGGGGGTGAGTGTGAGGGGTTGGTGATCGGCAGGGAGCACAGCCTTGATGGCTGTCTCTAGATTGTCCCTGTCGAAGCGGCCATAGAATTGGTTAAGCCAATGGAAGGAGGCGTCGCTGGATGTGGGGGTGGTGTTGGTGGGTCTATAGTCCGTGATGGCCTGGATGCCTTGCCACATGCGTCGGGGGCCGGAGTTGTTGTTGAAGTGCTCCTCAATCCTGAGCTTATGGCAGTGCTTGGCCTTCTTGATGCCCCTCTTCAAGTTAGCCCTGGATGAACTGTAGGCTCGAGAATCGCCTGACCTGAAAGCGGTGTCCCGTGCTTTCAGGGAATGGGAACGGGAGAAAATGGGTGCACATCCAGGTGGGCCACAGGGAAGAGTGGGGAAAAGGGGGGAGAGGCTGGGATAGAAGAGAAGAGGTGTGTGTTTGTAGGTTAGTTGCCTAAAACTGGAGAATTCAATGTTCATATCGTCGGGTTGTAAACTACCCATGCAGAACACGAGCTGCTGCTCTTGCAGTTTGCGTGTGGCCTCACTCTGGTCATAGAGGCAGCCCAGGACAGACAGCTCAGTATGGGAATGGGAAGGGGAGTTAAAATGGTTAGCAACCAGAATTCCAGCAGGCCTTGGCGGACCGAGCAAGTGTTCCATAAAAAAGGTCAGAGTTTACACCTGGTTTCACCGATGTGAAGGAGGCCACATCGGGAACACCAAATGCAGTAGATGAGGTTAGAGGAGGTGCGTCAATGTCTGTCTCACCTGGAAGGACTGCTGGGGCCCATTGATGGATGTGAGGGAGGAGATATAGGGACAGGAGTTATATCTCCTGCCGTTGCAGGGAAAGGTACCTGAGGAGGGGGTGTTTTTTTGTGGGAAGGGACGATAAACCTAGAAATTTGACAGGGAGTGGTGTTTGTGGAAAGCAAAAATGGGTGGAAATGGAAAGATGTGAAAATACATATGTTGTTTTAAGAAAGAAGCAGATTGCAAAATAATGACTCACCTTCCACAGTCCAAGGATCGAACTGTGTAAATGAATGCCCTCTCTAAACCAAAACACAACATGAAGGAATTCAGCAAGTCAGGAAGCATCTGTGGAGGAAAAAGCTGACGATTTGGGTTGAAATTAAGGGGCTCGACCCAAAATGTAATTTGCCCATTGCCTTCCTCAAGTGCTCTTTGACCTATTGAGTTCCTCCAGCTGCTCACCTTTAGTTGCTACAGATGCCGGCATCTGCAGTCTCTTGTGTCTTTACTCTTTAAACCAACATTTATATAATATAGACCGACAGTTAGTGTCTGGAACTAGAGCCAGAATATAAACCTTTGAAAACCATAACAACATTTTATGATACAAAAGATTGATCTGTAAAATTGTCTTTTGGTGGAAGTGAAATATGAGATAACAACTAAAATAAAATCTCCGATGAAAATGAAAATGTTGGAATCTGTAAGTGGATCCATTTCCATCTGAAAAAAGAATCAGGTTAATGTTTCTAAAGGAACCTATTCATCAAAAAGTATTCACCAGAACATTAATCTATCTTCCTACTTTCACCAATTGCAGATTGATTTCTCATCGCACTCTCTGATTTCCTACAGATTTCCAGCATTTATGTCCCTTCGTTCCCGAGGTGTGTTCAATGCATGTTCAGTGGGTTAATAAGAGGCAGCTTTGCTTCACGAGTATTGAGAGGACTCAGCGGGCCAATAGTAGGATATAAAATTTATTATCTCGTTTAATATTACAAATGCCTATTTGGAGCAGTGGCATTTTCTGGAAAGGATGATATCATTAATATGTTACACTCAACAGATTCCATTACAGAAAATGGAAACATCCAAAGTATCACACAGAGAATTAGCTTACCATTTTATGCATATTAAGTTGCAAGTTCTTTCCCCTGACAGCTAGATTTGCACAGCCTGCATGGCAGACATACAAGTTCGGAAGAAACAGAATAAACCACCCTTTTGTATGGTGCACTGTAACACACACAGGCCATGAAGTAATTAAATCTCAGCTTCACCAACCCACTGAAAGGAAAATCAATGATTGCAGAATTCAGCAACATCACAGCCTTTTCACATTTTGGTGCCAGATTGGTTTAAATATGGTGACTGATGCACGCTTCACTGACACCTGCTGGATGTGTATAGAGTAAGCTGATCATGTTGAGCAGAGCCAGTGGTCCTACATAGATTCAAGGGTCAAGAGTCAAAAGTGTTTTGTTGTCATATATACCTAAACAGAAAAATTAAATTCTTATTTGATACCATTCTCTGGTGACATTTTACCAGCAGTACAACAGCAAAGAATCAAATATAACAGTTCTGAACTTATTTGGAGATTTAGGTTAAGGTTTATTCATTGTCACGTGTACCAAGGTACAGTGAAAAGCTTTGTTTTGCATGCTATCCAATGAAATCAGATAATACTATACATACTGTGAGTACAATCAAGCCAAACTCAAGTGCAATAGGTAGAGCAAAGGGAAAGATGCAGAGCGCAGAATATAGTTCTCAACATGTAGCGCAACTGTTTCAGAGACAAAGTCCAATGTCTGCAATGAGTTAAAGGCGATTTGGTCAGGAACACAACTCTGTCCTCATCAATGGAGCTGCTATCGAGATGGTCAACAGCATTAAGTTTCAAGTCCATATCACCAGCAATCTAACCTGGTCCTTTCACAATGATGCAGTGATCAAGAAAGCATGTCAGTATATTAACAATGCCAAAAGCACTGAGTCCCGCTACCCTTCACCTGCCACTGTCCACACCACTCCCTCCCCTCATGCTCCTGTTACACCACCCAGCACTCCCCTCTCTCTTTTGTGCCCCCACCTCCCACCACAGTACAAACCCAAGCCTCCTCCCTGTCCTCCTAGGTCTGACTCCAGCACAGACACCTGATGTGTCTTCACCATCCTTCTTGACCATCCCCTCTTGGATGTTGAGCACACTAGGGCCCAATTATGACCGGATCCTTTACATAAACTGGTGTGTGTCTCAAGTCTCTGTTTGAGATCTGCCTCAGTGTTCAAAGTCCATGGCATCTGGTGCAGTTTACACAGATTAATGTTGTCTCTGAATTCATTTCAGGGTTGTGTACCAACTGATAACACTCTGCAAAGACAGAACATTTGTGTAAAGGATTTGAACTGAACATCCCATGTATGTTTCTAGGGAACCTGATCGAATTCAATGTTCTGGTTTTAAATAAAATTGTCCTGCATGATAAAACCACAAGGTCAATGTTCATTCACCCCTTGTTTAGATTAGTTCCAAATTATTGCTACTATTCTTTAATCTCGTGGGGCTAATTTGGTAAATGTAGTACAATGTGCGTTTTTTTTAAATAGTACATTTCATGAGAAAGAATACAGAAGCAACATATTCCTGGGAAATTCTATTGAATTCTATTGCAACTTGATAAGGTAATTTAAACAAAATGCATGCACTCATTTTTTTCCTGGGATGAAATGAAAATAAATAAATTATGTTAAACCAACCCTTGGTATGGACTGTAAAGGAAGTAGTGCACGTAGTTCTGGTTTTCATAAGTGCAGAAAGAGTTGCTAAAATGATACTGAAAGGATTGAATAGATTGGGGCTTTTTCCAAAAAAAGAGAGGCTCAGAGAATGATAGGATGGCATCCATAAATTGCAAGGTTGCTTGATATAGTATGCACAGAGAAGATGCATTCATTCACAAGCGGGATCAGAAGTAGGGACCACTGACATGCAATAGCTACCCAGAAATCTAATAGGAAAATCATGATAAAACATTATCCAAGGAGAGATTAAACGTGGAATGTTTGCAATCCTAAATATTTGAGTGGACCAGCATTTATATTCTCCAAGGAAAACATACATAGAAACATAGAAAATAGGTGCAGGAGTAGGCCATTCGGCCCTTCGAGCCTGCACCGCCATTCAATATGATCATGGCTGATCATCCAACTCAGTATCCTGTACCTGTCTTTTCTCCATAGAGCAATAAATACTTAAAAAGACCAATAATTGACAATTAAATATTAAAAATTGCAAAATGCATCCCCCTACACCCTAGCGGTCCGAATTATAAGGCTGTAGGGGGATGCATTTTGCAATTTTTAATTTTTAATTGTTAATTATTGGTCTTTTTAAGTATTTATTGCTCTCAGGTAGTGTCCACATTGTATTCTATGTATTTTCTGTCTGCGTTCGTTTTGAATCTGTGGGTTTGTTGGTTGGGGGCTTTTGGACATCTGAATTTCCCTGAGGGGATCAATAAAGTATTTATTATTATTATTATTATTATTTTGTACGTTTCTATAAGATCCCCCCTCAATCTTCTAAATTCTAGCGAGTACAAGCCGAGTCTATCCAGTCTTTCTTCATATGAAAGTCCTGCCATCCCAGGAATCAGTCTGGTGAACCTTCTCTGTACTCCATCTTTGGCAAGAATGTCTTTCCTCACATTAGGAGACCAAAATTGTACGCAATACTCCAGGTGTGGTCTCACCAAGACCCTGTACAACTGCAGTAGAACCTCCCTGCTCTTATACTCAAATCCTTTTGCTATGAATGCTAACATAGAATTCATACAGTATGAATGGTTACTTTTTTTGGATGAAAAGCAAGGAAGAAGACTTGTCTGGAGTTTAAATGAAGACTTGAACTTTTGGACTTACTTCTTTACTGTAAATACTCTGTAATATGTGTACCTTTACCTCATCAACTGCATATTATACATCATGATTTGACAAACGAATGCTTTAAACCCATCTCAATCTGCTGGCGTAACTCAGCGGGACAGGCAGCATCGCTGGATGTTTAGGCAGACAAAGCATAAACCTATATGATCTCCCCGTTGCTAAACACTTTAACTCCCATTCCCATACTGACCTTTCTGTCTTGGGCCTCCTCCACTGTCAGATTGTGGCTCACTGCAAATTGGAGGAACAGCATCTCATATTTTGCTTAGGCAGTTTACAACCCAGCAGTATGAATATCGACTTCTCTAACTTCAAGTTACCCTTTCTTCCCCTCTCTCTCTATCCCTCCCCATCCCAGCTCTCCGACTGTCCCCTTGAAACTAAACAGTGGGGGAGGTGGAGTCAACAACGTGGAAGTGTATGCGTGCCGTAAACGGGAAAGAGAGTGGAGGAAAGGTCACATTTAAACTAATAGGGCAGGGGGATGGGAACCAATGCAAGGAGACAGCACCAGAAAAGGAGGACAGAAGCAAAAGGTAGAATGGAGATAAGAAATACAAACCTGAAAGCTTTGTGCCTTAATGCGAGGAGCATTCGTAATAAGGTGGATGAATTGAATGTGCAGTTAGTAGATAAGGAATATGATATAGTTGGAATTACGGAGACATGGCTCCAGGGTGACCAAGGCTGGGAGCTACACATGCGGGGGTATTTAATATTCAGGAAGGATAGACAGAAAGGGAGAGGAGGTGGGGCGGCATTGCTGGTTAAAGAGGAGATTAATGCAATAGCAAGGAGAGACATTAACTTGGATGATGTAGAATCAGTATGGGTAGAACTGTGAAATAGCCAAGGGCAGAAAACGCTTGTTGGAGTGGTATACAGACCACCAAACAGCAATAGGGAGTTTGGGGATAGCATCAAGCAGGAAATTAGGGCTGTGTATAGCAAAGGTACAGCAGTTATCATAGGTGACTTTAATCTACATATAGATTGGGCCAAGGAAATTGGTAGCAGCACAGGAGGAGGATTTCCTGCAATGTATACGGGATGATATTTTAAACCAACATGCAGAAGAACTGACTAGAGGACAGGCCATCCTACACTGGTTATTGTGTAATGAGGAAGGATTAGTTAGTGATCTTGTTGTGCAGAGCCCCTTGGGTAACAGTGACCATAATATGGTGGAATTCTACATTAGGATGGAGAGTAACATAGTCCCATTCAGAGACTACGATCCTGAACTTAAAGAAAGGAGACATTGAAGGTATGAGACGGGAATTGGCGAAGACAGGCAGTGACTAGTGGGGTGCCGCAAGGTTCGGTGCTGGGACCGCAGTTATTTACAATATATATTAACGATTTAGACAAGGGAATTAAATGTGACATCTGCAATTTTGCAGGTAACACAAAGCTGGGTGGCAGTGTGAGCTGCGAGGAGGATGCTATGAGGCTGCAGGATGACTTGGATAGGTTGGGTGAGTGGGCAGATGCAGTATAATGTGGATAAATGTGAGGTTATCCACTTTGCTGGCAGACCAGGAAGGCAGATTATTATCTGAATGGTGTATGAAGGAACTGCAGATGCTGGTTTAAACCGAAAGACACAAAAAGCTGGAGTAACTCAGCGAGTCAGGCAGCATCTCTGGAGAGAAGGAATGAGTGCGTTTCCAGTCAAGACCCTTCTTCAGCTTTGTGTGTCTATTATCTGAATGGTGTCAGATTAGGAAAAGGGGAGGTGCAACGATTTGGGTGTCACTGAAGGTAAGCATGCAGGTACAGCAGGCAATGAAGAAAGCTAATGGCATGTTGCCCATTGCGAGAGGATTTGAGTTTAGGAGCAAGGAGGTCCTACTACAGTTGTACAGCGCCCTGGTGTGACTGCATCTGGATTATTGTGTGCAATTTCCATCTCCTAATTTGAGGAAGGACATTATTGCTATTGAGGGAGTGCAGCGTGGGTCCACCAGGTTAATTCCCGGGATGGCGGGACTGACATATGATGAAAGAATGGGTCGACTGGGCTTGTATTCACTGGAATTTAGAAGGATGAGAGGAGATCTTATAGAAACGTTTAAAATTCTTAAAGGATTGGACAGGCTAGATGCAGGAAAAATGTTCCCGATATTGGGTGAATCCAGAACCAGGGGTCACAGTTTAAGAATAAGGGGTTGGCCATTTAGGATTGAGATGAGGAAACATTTTTTTCACCCAGAGAGTTGTGAATCTGTGGAATTCTCTGCCACAGAAGGCAGTGGAGGCAAATTCACTGGATGTTTACAGGAGAGAGTTACATTTAGCTCTTAGGGCTAAAGGATATGGGGAAAAAGCTGGAACAGGGTACTGATTTTAAATGATCAGCCGAATGGCCCTCCTGCACCTATTTTTTTTTAATGTTTCTATGATTAAAATTGTTATCTTTGTATGCTTCGTTGTCTCGACTCGAAACGTCACCCATTCCTTCTATCCAGATATGCTGCCTGTCTCGCTGAGTTACTCCAGCATTTTGTGTCTATATTCCCTATCTGTTCGCTCCTATTTCTACCATCCCAGTCTTCTCTCCTACAGTATTACAACCATGTGTTAACCTAACTTTTGGTACTGCTCCTTTTCCAAATTTATAAAAGTTGGTAAACACTTACTGATAAATTTGAAATATACGATATATAGGCCTAATGTAATGGTTTTATCTTGAAAGTTTTACGTTCAAAATTGGGCTCAGATCTGAATATTTTTCGATTAAATGAATGTAAAACAGATTAAAACAATATTCTTTTTTTAGGCTCAAGTATTTTATTCAAGATATGTTTTGCCAAAATATGTATGTCCGCAGTAAACACATTAATTACATGAAAGTCAAATACCTTAATATTATCAAACTTAATTTTTTTAATACGTGAACTATGAAAAAGTAAAGACTAATCAAAAAAAGGATGAGCTTTGCTTAAATGAACAGTTCCTAATAGGAAGCATTAAGGATTCTTTAAGAAGTAAATGAACTAAAATATTAATATAAAACAATATTCTTGTGAATTTTTATTACTGGGGCATAAGCTATGCAGCATTTATAGCCCACCTTTACCTGCCTCCGGCAATGTGGTGGGAAATGGTATTCTTGCACTGCTGCTGTTCTTCAAGTGAATGTATGCCTATAATGCTAGACCGGAGTATTTAGACAGAGCAACAAGGAAGTAAAAAACAAACTGCTGGACAAACTCAGTGGGCCAGGCAGCATCTGTGGAGGGAAATGGAAAAATAATATTTTGGTTCGGGACCCTTCTTCAGACTTTAATAACACTGTCAAAGAGCCGGGGAGTAGTAGGAATCACAGAGGGGGAGCAGAGTGTCTCACGTGATCCCTGTCAGAGAGAGGAGAGCGTCTTCAAAGTGAGCTTATTCTGTGGAGATTTTGCAGTAGAGCATTAAAATGGAGACGTGAGAATATTCAGATGCTGGAATCATGAGCGAAAAACAAACTGCTGAAGGGATTCAAGAGATGAATAATCTATTTTGTGCTGTGCAATTTTGCGAGCCAATCATATCTATTTTGTTCACTATTTTGTTCACTAATCATATCTATGAAAGAGTTATCTGGTAAGAGATTGAAGTAATCCTCTATTCCCCCAAGAATAAATGCTAAACTCTACAAGGCATTGTTTTTGTGTTTGTTTCTTTTTAGTTTTAGAGATACAGCATGGAAAACATCTTCCAGAATGTTGCATTTACATTACAAAACTGTGCAATAAATCAATCACATTTTTGGAACTTAATTTAATGTTGTAGTAAACTCAACGCTTAAATGCACTTTGCGCAATTCACACTTGCTTTCTCATTTTGCGTTTACTTGGAGTCACAGAGTAAGGCCACACCGCGCAGGGTCCAATGATCGGGATTCTGGACAGTCTTCAGACACAGAGAGAAGATGTATGTCAAGTCGGTTCTCCTGGGCTTCTTGTACACGGGACACGAATACATTGCCCCTTGCTGCTTTTTCGGATCGGGAGGTGCGGTGGCACTAATAGCGTACACATGAACGACTGGAAGCAAGGTGAACAACACCTGCAAAGACAATTGGAGAAAAGGGTCAATCAAACAAACAAAATTAGTGCATCTGTACGGCTAATGAGAATTTAAATATTTACATAAAGATAAAGTTCTTTATATATTGCTGAGTGATTATATTATAATTGGTCATCCCTGAATTTGACTTTGTGGGTGGTAGCTTCCCTGCTCTTATATTCTATGCCTCACTGATGAAGATAAGCATCCCATATGCTTCTTCCCAATCCTTTCTATCTGTATAGCAACCTTTACGGATCTTTGGATTTGTACACATTGTTCCTCAATATTCTCATTTGGACCTACCATTCAATATGCATGCATTTCACTTACTCGATTCCACACCTCTCAATTATCAGGATTAAATCCCATTTACCATTGTTCTGATCAATTTACCAGTTGATCAACCCAAGAGGTTCTAATTTATAACTTAAGAAGACCTTTCACATTCTCAACAACGCCAATTTTGACATCATCTGCAAACTTGTAAATTATACCGCCTACATTCACATCCAGATTTAAATATATATAACAGCAAGGGTCCCAGCACTAATAAGTATTGTCATAAACTTCCAATCACAGAAACAATTGACACCATCTCCCTTTGTCTCCTAACTTACATGCGAACCTATGGTCTCAAATCTTTTAAACCATCCTTACATGTGGGACTTTGTCAAATATCTTACTGCAGTCCATGTAAACCACATTTAACGGCACAGTCTTATCAACATATGTAGTTACAGCTTCAAAAAATTCAAATACATAAGTCACACGGGATCCTTTACCAACAAACCAAAACCTTGTTCATCAGTCAATGAAAGTAAGCAAGAAGGTACAGCAGGGAGTAAAGAAAGCAAATGGCATGTTGGCCTTCATAACAAGAGGAGTTGAGTATAGGAGCAAAGAGGTCCTTCTGCAGTTGTACAGGGCCCTAGTGAGACCATACCTGGAGTATTGTGTGCAGTTTTGGTCCCCTAATTTGAGGAAGGACATTCTTGCTATTGAGGGAGTGCAGCGTAGGTTTACAAGGTTAATTCACAGGATGGCGGGACTGTCATATGCTGAGAGAATGAAGCTGCTGGGCTTGTATACTCTGGAATTTAGAAGGATGAGAGGATATCTTATTGAAACATATAAGATTATAAAGGGTTTGGACACGCTAGAGGCAGGAAACATGTTCCCGATGTTGGAGGAGTCCAGAACCAGGGGCTACAATTTAAGAATAAGGGGTAAGCCGTTTAGAACGGAGATGAGGAAACGCTTTTTCACACAGAGAGTTGTGAGTCTGTGGAATTCTCTGCCTCAGAGGGCGTTGGAGGCTGGTTCTCTGGATACTTTCAAGAGAGAGCTCTTAAAGATAGCGGATTCAAGGGATATGGGGAGAAGGCAGGAACGGGGTACTGATTGGGGATGATCAGCCATGATTACATTGAATGGCCATGCTGGCTCGAAGGGCCGAATGGCCTACTCCTGCACCTATTGTCTATTGTCTATTGTCTAAATCCATGTTAATTATTCCTGATCAAGTGCCTTTCCAAGTGTGGATTAATCCTGGTGTCAAGCTTCTTATTTGGTGCTAAACTGCATTTAATCATGCAGTGAGTACGCCGTCATGCTCCTGTAGATGCAGAAAGGTATTGGGATGTCAGGAGTAAGTCACTCACCATGGGACATCAAATTGCTAACCTGGATCTGTAGCAAAAGTATTTTATGAGACTTATCCAATTGAGTTGATAGAGGGGACTAAGCGATAGAAATAAAAATGGCAGTCAAAAGCAGGTGATTAGATCCTCTCTTCTTGGAGATGGTCATTGGATATTGTGCAAATATTTAACCTGTATAACACGTATAATGTCATCTTCTTTTCTCACTTGGATATCTGCACACAGTGTACTTTCCTTCACACTTTTGAAAAATTTGTAATTAAAAAGTTATCTCCACCTTTCAGAATGCTTCTGTAATGTTTCTCTTCTCCATTTTAGTGTTAACCTGTCAATAACCTGACCATCAGCCTGCTGTTGACTCTTTGCAATTTTTTATTCTTAATTACATCTGCTTTGAGCCGACATTACAGGAAAAATATCTGATACAATATTTTGAAAATGCGAGTAAACTATTCATCAAGCATAAAATTACAAATAAATGTTGGAGTTGTAAAGACCAAGAGATAGTTAAATTGTTCCAATCATAAACTGCAAGTTTTATTCATGATACTCTTTAGTCTTTTGATAGTTGAAATTAACAAAAATAAAGATATAATATGGATACACAAGGAACTGCAGATGCTGGTTTACCAAAAAAGGACATAAAGTGCTAACTCAGTGGATCAAGCAGCATCACTTGAGAACATGGATAGATGATGCTTCGGGATGAGTCTGAAGAAGACCCGAAAAGTCACCCATCCATGTTCTCCAGAGCCACTGAGTTACTCCAGCACTTTGTATCTTTTGTTTTAAAGACAATAGACAATAGATAATATGTGCAGGACTTTCGGGCCAGCACCGCCATTCACTATGATCATGGCTGACCATCCACAATCCTTCCTGCCTTCTCCCCATATCCCTTGACTCCATTATCTTAAAGAGCTCTATCTAACTCTCTCTTGAGAGCATCCAGAGAATCAGCCTCCAATGCCTACTGAGACAGAGAATTTCACAGATTCACAACTCTCTGGGTGAAAAAGTTTTTCCTCATCTCCGTTCTAAATGGCCTACCCCTTATTCTTAAACTGGTTCTGCACTCCCTCAACATCAGGAACATGTTTCCTGCCTCTAATGTGTCCAATCCCGTAATAATCTTATATGTTTCAATAAGATCCCCTCCAATCCTTCTAAATTCCAGTGTATACAAGGCCAGTCGCTCCATTCTTCAAACATATGACAGTCCAGCCATCCCGGGAATTAACCTCGTGAACCTATGCTGCACTCCCTCAATAGCAAGAATGTCCTTCCCCAAATTTGGAAACCAAAACTGCACACAATACTCCAGGTGTGGTCCCACCAGGGCCCTGTACAACTGCAGAAGGACCTCTTTGCTCCTATACTCATCTCCTCTTGTTATGGTCAACATGCCATTAGCTTTCTTCACTGCCTGCTGTACCTGCATGCTTACTTTCAAAAAGACATAATATTATTTCCAATGCACAAGGAAAACATACTTCGGGGCTCAGCAGCAAGATTCACTGTTTGTGATTGCATTTGAACATTTTGGATAAGGTGTTGGAAAGAGAACAGAGGCAATATTTCCTGTGGCAGACAATTTTTCAATTCTAATGAAGGGCCTTCAACCTGAATTAGCAATTGTACTTTGTTTCATGCCTGCTTAGGATTTCCATCTTTGTTCTGGTATTATTTCAAATTTCAAGCATCCACAATTATTTTGATACTCATTTAATAAAAATAGTTTTCATGCATCCGCTGTTCTAGTGTTGTATCTCACAGGGCCATTAAAAAACTCAGAAACACAGTAGGTGAACTACCAGAACTCAGTTTAGTTTTTTGTCAAAACTTATTACTCATCATCAACCTTCTTTAGTGCTGTGAATTCAATTTACAATGTTTTAGGTCTTTTATTTTTGCTTTCTCTCTAATCTCACATTTTCCCTTTGAAAATGGATGTGCTGCAACACTTAATTATCACATTTCAATTCCACAAATTTGATGCAATTAGACAAGCTCCAGCCAACAACTTTTTAAAAGTTCATAATTCAACCCCAGTTAATCATAAGAGGAATAGGTTGGGTAAATGCACAGAGCCTTTTACCCAGAACAAGGGAATCAAAATCAGAGAACATTGGTTTATGATGAGGGGGGAAAGATTTAATAGGAACATGTGGGGTAACTTTTTTTTTACACAAAGGGTGGTGGGTATGTAGAATAAGCTGCTGGAGGAGATAGTTAAAGCAGGTACTATCATATCATTTAAGAGACAGTTGGACAGGTACATGGATAGGATGGAAGCTGCATACCAAATCTCGTTGCGCTTATGTGCAATGACAATAAATATATTATTATTATTATTATTATTATTATGTTTAGAGGGTTATGGACCAAGCACAGGTAGTTTGGACGTGTTGATGGTACATGTTGGTGGCGTGGGCAAATTGGGCTGAAGGGTATGTTTCCACGCTGTATGATTCTATGACTCTATGAACTCATTAGCAGGAAATGTTTTAAGGATAATACTAGTGCTGAGCTTGAGGAAATCCTCCAGTGAACGGTCTTTCATAAATGTCTATGACTTTAATGGAAGTAACCAGATTGTTATTCCAGTGCAGTGGTATAGGCCTGCAATCTTTTCGATAAGATTTAGAACTAAAGGTACTTTGGGTCTCTAACATGAACACGAAAGAGCTTATAGATCTTACAGTGTGGAAACAGGCCTTTCGGCCCAACTGGTCCATGATTGCAATTTTCTTGAAGAACAGGGAAGTAGTTCCCTGTGGCCTAAAAACATTATCTCATACTCAACATCACTAAAACAGATTGCCTGATCCATATTACTGTTTGTAGGTACTACCTTTTCACAAATTGAATGCACAATTTCCTATGTTAGTACAGTGATCCAACTTCCAAAGATGACTTTAAGATGATTTGGGACAACCTAAAGAGAACATGAAGGGAATCACATAACTATAAATCTTTCCTTTTTAAGTTATAGCCTAGATGCTGTAATTAATAATGAAAGGCTTCAGAACAAACGTGAAGGCTTCCAACATGTGCCTAAGTGCAGTCATAAATTACTGCTTAATAGAAATGTATTCAAAAAGGATCAGTGCTGTGACACCAGCTATTTAGATAAGGGACTGACTGTTTGCTGATAATGCAAAATTATGTGGACTATAAGTTGTGAGCACACTAAGTATCCGCAATGGGAAATGGACAGGTTATAGAGTGGATGAAAATAAGGCATATACCGCTTTATTGGTATTGGTTTATTATTGTCATGTGCATCAAGATAGAGTGAAAAAATTTGTTTCATGGCCAATAGAAGGAATTATATGAAGTGAAGAGGGAGGCTAAGGTCAGAATAGGGAAGATACAACCTGGACTGAGATAAATAGATTGTTGGGGTACGTGAAAATGTGAGTTTTCTCCGGGTACTCTGGTTTCTTTCCACATTCCAAAGATGTTCACGTTTGTAGGTTAATTGGCTTATGTAAAGTGTCCCTGGTTTGTAGGATAGAACAAGTGTACAGGTTGGCGTGGACACGGTGGTCTGAAGGGCCTGTTTGCAGGCTGTATCTCTAAACTAAATTAAACAAATTAACATTTCTGAAGAGACCCTCTTTTATTGCTGTCTTGCTATGGTACCTGCTGCCCTCTGGCAGACGGTACAGGTCTTTCAAAACTCGCACAAACAGACTCAGAGACAGCTTCTACCCCATAGCCATACGTGAACTTAACAATGCAAAATAAGAAATAACACTCACATTCAACTGAATGGTTCTACCTCAGCTGCTATTGTTATTTATCTGTAATTTTTTTTTATATGTATATATTTTTACCTTTTCTTATATATTTAAAATTGCTCTTGTGAATCGTACCATGGGATTGACTTTTAAATTTCGTTGTACCATGTGCAATGACAATAAAGAGATTCATTTGAGATTCATTCAGTCATTCAGGGTAGAATTTGTATTCTTGTTTAAATCATTTTTGTGAAAATAAAAAATATATAGTTTATACAGTAACAAACATCCATGTTCAGATCCAATTCATAAGTAAAAATCTACCAGAAGTGCTCTAAAATGTTCCCAAAATGTACCAATGACATAGTGAAGATCCAGCAAAGAAAAGAAAAGAAATTGTATCGTAAAAATGTCAATTTTTTACTGAATATTTTGTACAGCAGGAGTTGAACAATTTAATTTCCAATTGCCATTGGCACAGGCTTATCTTTAAAGCCCATGTGAATAGCTGGAAGTGATACTGTAAAATTCTGCTCAAAGTGTAGTAATTATGTAAGGCATTGAAAGCCCTATATATATATATATATATACACACACACACACACACACACACACACACACACAAGACACACATTAGCTGATGCTATCACACAGAATGAGCAAAACAAGTTACATAGCTATAAACTCGGTTATGAAGGACAAGGGACATATAATTGGATGAATTGGCTGGCAGTCCTAACTCTCATTCTCTGCATTGTTAATGCCTTCAGCAGAAACTAAATATCTACCCTTATAGTTAAAAATATTACTGTTAATTAAAGAAGATATGATTGCCTATTGCTCAAATCCAATTCTCATTATTTTGACTAATGTACAGCAACAGAAATGTGATAGACTAATATACTTTATTATTATTTTATTGTTGATTCCATGCAATCCACTATGGAAATTGGCATAATAGAAAATTTAATTTGCATTCCATTAGACATAATTTTTAGCTGTCCTCTTTAATATTAGACTTTCCCTTCTATGTTTAAGTTTGTAGATTGTTTTACAGTACATATTGAAAATGAACTGATAATATCAAAGGGAAGGAGTTCATGTTCAAGTCTGAGCTAGGTGAACTGGACAACTATGTGTGGATTTTATTGAAGAATCAGATCAAAAGATTGAGGAATTGAAAAGATTAGGACCAATGAAGAAAAGTAATTTAGAATGAGAATATTCAATACCATATCAGATGCAGAAAAACAGTAGAGATTGATTAAAAGAATATTAGATTAAGAGTAAAAGAAAAAATGGGGCATAAAGGAAAAGAAAAATTAAAACTGAAATATTTTCAAATTTTTACTTTTGCTTTTACTAATATTCAAAAACAATTTAGAGTCTCTTCAGCCCAACTCATCGGCTAACCAGGTTTTATTGTTGAGCTTGTCCCAATTGCTTACGTTTGATCCATATCTCTCCAAACCTTTCCTGCCCATGTCACTATTATATCCGCCTCTACACCTTCCACTGGCAGCTCATTTCATACCACCCTTGCACTAAGAAATTGACCCTCATGTCTGCTTCAAATCTCTCCCCTCTCACATTTAAATATAAGCCCTTTAGTTCCGGACTCCTCTAGGTCTATGCCAGTCACCTTATCTATGCCTCTCATGTTTTTATATAACTCTCTGAGATTACCTCTCTGCCTCCTATCATCGAGGGGAAAAAAGTCCCAACCTATCCAATCTCTCACTGTAACTCATGCCCTTGAGTCCTGGTAGCATTCTGTTGAATCTTTTTTGCATCCTTTCCAGCTTAAAGCCATCCTTCTTACCACAGGGTGATCAGAACTGCAAGCAATACTCCAAATGTGGTCTCACCAACATCTTGTACAGCTCTTGCTTGATGTGCCAACATCAAATATTCTTATCAATGAAGGCAAGCATGCCAAAAACCTCCTTGACCACTCTATCTATATGTGTTGCTACTTTCAGTGTACCTTTGCCCTAGTCTCGCTGCTCTACAACATACTCCAGGGTCCTATTATTTATTGTGCAAGTCCTGCTGCGTTTTTTTTCTTGTCAAAATACACCACCACACACTTGCCCAAGTTAAATTCCATCTGCCATTCATTGGCCCACCTCCCTAGTTGAACCAAGTCCTTTTGTAAATTGATATAGCCCTCGTCATTGTCTACTACACTGCTAATTTTGGTGTAATTTATAAATTTAGCAGCCACGTTAACTATATTGTCATCCAGATCGTTAATATAGATGACAAGCAACAATAGATCCAACAGTGGTCTCTCTGCACACCACTGTCGACAGGCCTCTAACCAGAAAAACAATCCTCCACTCCCACCCTCTGACACCTTTCACCACGCCAATTTTGAATTCAGTTGGTTAGCTCAGCTCACCCTTAATGTAGGTCCATGTCAAAGACCTTACCAATGCCCATATAGATATCATCCACTACCTTATGCTCATCAATCCTCCTGGTGGCCACTTCTAAAGACTCTGTGAGATAGAATCTGAAGCAATAAAATCTCATATTTGCAGCAGTTATCTTTTAGCATAGCATGCTTGACTGTTAGTCTTTAAAGATTGATCTATCTTTATTACATTGGTAAAAGGAGATCTATACTGGAAAGAACAAAAAATGGTCTGTGCTCAACGGTTTATACCTAAAATGTAATGAGTATAGAGAATACATTTCTGATGCCGAAAGACTGCTTAAGTTGTAAATGAAAATTAAACCAAATTTCAGGCCAGGTGTGAAGATAAAATTCTTAGAATGTATTCTTTGGAAGAGTCTTTGTTTAGAAAGGCACAGATCAATCAGACTAAATTGATTGGTGTATTTGAGAAGATAATAAGTCGGGCTGCTGAGGGTATTTGATGGTTTCTAATAATGCTTTTGACAAGACTAACATGACAAGCTGATCAATAAAAGTAAAAGCCATGGAAACCAAGCCAACGTGGCAAAATGAATCCAAAACTGGCTCAGTGGCAGGAAATAAAGAGCAACGGCATTTAAAAAAATGGAAATTTGTAATAAAAACAGAAATGCTGGCAGCACCTATCAGGTCAGTATCAGTGGAACAAGATTTTCCAGTATTGAGTGGATTGTCAGATCTGGGAAAGAGAATTCCCAATTTCCCAATTCTCACAAAGGGTCATGAGCCTGAAGCCATTTATTTTTCCGCAGATGCTGCCTGCTGAGTGTTTCTGGCATTTTGGTTATATAATGGTTAATGTGTGTTCTTATAACTGGAAGATTGTTGCCAATTAGGTTCCACAAGGCTCAGTACTCAGTTCCTTGCTTCTTGTAATGTATATCAATGATTTAACGCTAAATGTTGTGGGCATGCTAATAAAGAAGCTTGCAGAAATTTGGGGAAAAAAGTATAAGAAATAATGAGATGGAAAGTTGAAGTGCAGAAAATTATACATGGCCTTGGCAAAAGCATTAAGAAATGGAAATTGATCCATTACTGTGTGTGGTATGGCTTTTGGGGAGGTACTACACGACAATGCAGTAAATGGCACAATATTGAATGATGTAGATGAAGAAAGGGACCATGGAGTCAATGTTCACAGATCTTTAAAGATACCAGAACAGGTTAATAAGAATATTAAAAGGCACACAGGGTGCCTACTTTTATCAGCTGTAACTAGAATGTAAGAGCAAGGAGAGTGTACAGCATAGAACAGAACTAATCTAATCACAAACTGACCGCAACCGCAAGAGATGCTACGCTTGTCGCTTTACCTCCCCCCTCGACTCCATTCAAGGACCCAAGCAGTCGTTCCAGGTGCGACAGAGGTTCACCTGCATCTCCTCCAACCTCATCTATTGCATCCGCTGCTCTAGATGTCAGCTGATCTACATCGGTGAGACCAAGCGTAGGCTTGCCGAGCGTTTCGCCGAACACCTCCGCTCGGTCCGCATTAACCAACCTGACCTCCCGGTGGCTCAGCACCAACTCCCCCTCCCATTCCATATCCAACCTCTCTGTCCTGGGCCTCCTCCATGGCCAGAGTGAGCACCACCGGAAATTGGAGGAACAGCACCTCATATTCCGCTTGGGGAGTCTGCATCTTGGTGGCATGAACTTTGAATTCTCACAATTCTGTTAGCCCTTGCTGTCTCCTCCCCTTCCCAGCTCTCCCTCAGCCCTCGGGCTCCTCCTCCTTGTTTTTCCTTTCTTCTCCCCGCGCCCCCCCTCCTCCCCTCCCACCCCCCATCAGTCTGAAGAAGGGTTTCGGCCCGAGACGTTGCCTATTTCCTTCGCTCCATAGATGCTGCTGCACCCGCTGAGTTTCTCCAGCATTTATGTGTACCAGCAATTTACATTCCACTTTATCTGCCATTTACCCAAACAGTGCGTATCCAAGTCATCATATGATGTTTTGCAAATCTAAATAGTTCATTATTCTGCACTTTGGGTGTGTCATGTGTTAATCAGAAGCTACTTACCTTTGGAGATGATTCCATAAGCCTCGCATATTTTTTGTCCCAGCCTCCTCCATCCAGAAACAGGCCTTGGACATAAACACCACCAATTTCTGCAGGAGGAGGAGCACTAACGTCTTCTTTCATCATTCTGGTCACTTCATTATAAAGGATAACACTATCGAGAGCCCAGCCCTTGTTAAGATTCATACGAGTGGTTTCTTGTCGCATTGCAGTCAAAAAGCCCTGCAGAGAGATTTTTCATTACTAAATATAGAAACATGTACAATTTATTGAAGGGAAACAAAAATAAATTCCGATGTTAAGTTTACATGACCAGATAGATGGATGACATTTGAAAGATTCCTGCCATTCAAAACTTAAAACAATAGACTGTATTGCAATAATTTCCTCCAAGCAGGCTTTCCAAGTTATCTGGGGTACAGTTTTTCTTCCAAATATTGAACATACGAGCAGCAAACTAGGTTGTGAGAAGTTATTTTCATTTTTTAATGATGTTTGTTCAATTTGCAGTAAAAAGAGATGTGGCTTCTGGATATAAATACTATTTCCTCATTTCAAACTCTTAGCTCCAGGAAAGGTAAGACCGGTTTCTATCTGGCTTCATATCTGTTCTTTAGAGAGAAAATAAGTTTGTTATGATAAGAACAAAGCACCAGGTCAGCTCTCCATAGTTTAGTTATGATCAGAACCAGGTATCAAAAAACCTTCAGTTTCCTTTAGGTCCGCTGCCATATGACTATAACCGGCAGTGACTGTAACTGGCACGGGCATCCTCAGTCAAGGATTCTATTCCAAGCCAAAACCAAAAGTCTCTCTCATTTCAAAAACCTTTGCCATGAAGTCTTTTTTAGAGATACAGTGCGGAAACAGAGCTATAAGGCAGCAACTCTACCGCTGCACCACCATGCTGCCCTATTGCACCACCGTGCTGCCCCATAATGGATGGAAGAAAGTGCCGTTGTGACATACTGTGGAAACCCGTCACTATGCAGCCTGCATGGCAGCATCTGTGGCAATTATTTTGAAAATCATTGTCCTGATAAAAGGAGAAGGTCATCCATGTCGGTCTTGTCTCTATTTGTGGTGGAATCATAGTGGGTATCAGTATAGTGTAGACATACCATATTACACCATCTCACCAACAGCTTCTTCCCAGCTGTTATCAGGCAACTGACCCATCAAATCACCAACTCAAGAGGGCTGTTGACCTACTATCTACCTCATTGGAGATGGACTATCTTTAATCGAACATTACTGGACTTTATCTTGCACTAAATATTATTCCCTTTATCCTCTATCCTGTACACTGTGAATGGCTTGATTGTAATCGTGTATAGTTTTTCCGCTGACTGGAGAGCATGCAACAAAAAAAGCTATTCACTCTGCTTCGTTACACGTGACAATAAACTAAACTAAACTAAACTCCAAGAACATAGGAGAGGTTGCATAAAAGGCCAATGGACAGTACATCTTTGAAAGGTAATGTATAAGAATGTGAATGTCATTAGCAAGGCCAACAATAACTGTGCATGACTAACTGTCCTTGAGAAAATAGTGATGCACCACATTCTCAAACTGCTGCAATCCTTTCGTTGAAAGTACTCCCTTGATGTTAATAAGTAAGGAGTACCAGGATTTAGATCCTGAATGAATCATGATATGTTTCAAAGTCAGGATGGTGTGTGACTTGGAGGGGAATCTGCAAGTGTTGCTCATATTTGTAAAGGTTGAGAGTTTGGGAACTGCTGTTTTTGTAGTTTAGGAAAGTCACTGCAGTGCATTATGTTTTGTACTATATCCACTGTGCACTATGTTGAAGGGAATGAATATTTAGAGTGATGGACAGAGATGCTAATTTGCCAGGGCCTCTTTGACATGTGTTGTTAGACCTGCACTCAGTCAGACAAGTTGATACAATACAGATTTTTCTCTGTGTTGCTTGGATGTCAGGAGATGAGTCACACACCACAGAATATCCAACCTTTTAACCAGGATATCTACTCTCGCAGCCACAGTATTAGTTTGGCATCCCCAGATGTCGCTGATCAGAGAGTTGGTGATGCTAAAGTAATTGAATAGGGCGGCACAGCGATAGAGTTGCTGCCTTACAGCGCCCGAGACGTGGGTTCGATCCTGACTACGGCTGCTGTCTGTACGGAGTTTGTATGTTCTTCCTGTGATCAGGTGGGTTTTCTTCGGGTGCTCCGGTTTCCTCCCACACACCTAAGACGTGCAGATTTGTAGATTAATTGGCTACGGTAAAATTGTAAATTGCCCCTACTGTGTGGGATAGTGTTAGTGTATAGGTTGATCGCTGGTTGGTGTGGACTTGGTGGGCTGAAGGGGCCTGTTTCAACACTGTAATTCTAAAGCAAAGTAAAAAATCAATAATAGTTGGGTAGACTCTCTTTGTTGGTGACGGCTGCCATTTTTATGATGTGAATATAACTTTTCAATACAGCTGAGCTGGTCACACGATGACGGGACAGAGATATTCAAGATTATTAAGGTTATTAAAACAAGTGACTCATCACAGGTCAGTAGCATCAATGTCCTATATAGTAATGACAGCATGTTCTGCAATGCCTCTGAAATTTATTCTATTGACTTCACATTTAATACGACAGAGTGAGACTGAATTTCTCAGCCAGAAATATGTTTTAACTGATTGAAGAGATTGTGATACGTCAGAACCTTTTTCCCAGTGTGGAAATGTCAATAACTAGAGGACTAGAGGATATACTTGGTGGGCTGAAGGGGTGGTAAATTGGATTAGTAAATATGCAGATGATACCAAGATAGGGGGTGTTGTGGATAATGAAGAGGATTTCCAAAGTCTACAGAGTGATTTAGGCCATTTGGAAAAATGGGCTGAAAGATGGCAGATGGAGTTTAATGCTGATAAATGTGAGGTGCTACACCTTGGCAGAACAAATCAAAATAGGACGTACATGGTAAATAGATAGATAGATAGAGATAGATAAATACTTTATTAATCCCCTTATTCAGGGGAAATTCTGATGTCCATGCAGCACACTAATAAAAAAATACAACACAGTATTCGTAAAGAAATTCAACACCAAAACATCCCCCCACAGTGATTCCCACTGTGGGGGAAGGCACAAAGTCCAGTCCCCATCCCCTTGTCCACCTTGTCCACCCAAAGTCGGGCCCAATTGAGGCCTCCACAGTCGCCGCCACGGCGCCCCATGTTCTCGCCGGGTGATGGTACTCCGGCGTCGGGAGAACCCCCAGCAGCTTGGGGTGCCAGGAACGGCCGCCTTCCCACCGGAGCCTGCGGCTTCCAAGCCAACAGACCACGCCAGACGGAGCTCCGCGCACTGGTGATCTCGGCGAGATGCAAGTTCAACGTCGCAGCTGGCCGCTCCGCAAAACCGCGGCTCCACGATGTTTTCCTCGGCGGTCCCAGCATACTGAAGTCCCAGCGCGGCGACCCAGGAAAGGCATCGCCCGCTCCGCAATAGCGCTCCAGCGCTGCACTGCCGCCAAAGCCGATGTTCTGCGCCGCCGCCGCCGCCGCCAACGCCCTGCGCCGCCGCCAAAGCCGATGTTCTGGCCAGGTCCCCTCAGGGAAACGTCGCTCCAGGACCCGCTGGTAGGCCGCGAGGACAGGTCGAAGACGCTGCACGGAGGAAGGCAACCCCTCCGACCAGGTAGGGACTTAGAAAAGCAGTTTCCCCCTTCCCCCCCCACCACCCCCCACACATAAAAGATTTAGACCCCCTGACTGTACATTTAACGAACTCAAAATAATAAAATAGAAGGGGAAAAAACGGACAGCTGCAGGACAGGCAGCCGTTCAGGACAGCGCCTCCTCCTCCCCCAATGGTAGGGTATTGAAGAATACAGTTGAACAGAGGGATCTGGGAATAACCGTGCATAGTTCCTTGAAGGTGGAATCTCATGTAGATAAGGTGGTAAAGAAAGCTTTTGGTATGCTAGCCTTTATAAATCAGAGCATTGAGTATAGAAGCTGGGATGTAATGTTAAAATTGTACAAGGCATTGGTGAGACCAAATCTGGAGTATGGTGTACAATTTTGGTCGCCCAATTATAGGAAGGATGTCAACAAAATAGAGGGAGTACAGAGGAGATTTACTAGAATGTTGCCTGGGTTTCAACAACTAAGTTACAGAGATAGGTTGAATAAGTTAGGTCTTTATTCTCTGGAGCGCAGAAGGTTAAGGGGGGGACTTGATAGAGGTCTTTAAAATGATGAGAGGGATAGACAGAGTTGATGTGGACAAGCTTTTCCCTTTGAGAATAGGGAAGATTCAAACAAGAGGACATGACTTCAGAATTAAGGGACAGAAGTTTAGGGGTAACATGAGGGGGAACTTCTTTACTCAGAGAGTGGTAGCGGTGTGGAATGAGCTTCCAGTGGAAGTGGTTGCGGCAGGTTCGTTGGTATCATTTCAAAATAAATTGGATAGGCATATGGATGAGAAGGGAATGGAGGGTTATGGTATGAGTGCAGGCAGGTGGGACTAAGGGAAAAAAGTTGTTCGGCATGGACTTGTAGGGCCGAGATGGCCTGTTTCCGTGCTATAATTGTTATATGGTTATATGGTTATATACCTTTAAGGTGCGAGGGGTAAAGTTTAAAGCAGTCCTGCAGGACATGTTTTTTTACACAATGAGTGATGGGTGCCTGGAACATCCTGCCAAGTTTGGTGGTGGAGGTAGATATGATAGTTGTATTTAAGAAGCTTTTGGATATGCAAGGAATGGAGAAATATAGATCACATGCAGGCAGAGGAGAAAAATTTAACATAGCATCATGTTTGGCGTAGACATTGTAGGCTGAAGAGCCTATCTTATGCTGTGTTGTTCTATGAATCTATGTACGGACAATAGACAATAGACAATAGGTGCAGGAGGAGGCCATTCGGCCCTTCGAGCCAGCACTGCCATTCAATGTGATCATGGCTGATCATCCCCAATCAGTACCCCGTATCTGCCTTCTCCCCATATCCCCTGACTCCGCTATCTTTAAGAGCCCTATCTAGCTCTCTCCTGAAAGTATCCAGTGAACCGGCCTCCACCGCCCTCTGAGGCAGAGAATTCCACACACTCACAACTCTCTGTGAGATAAAAAGTGTTTCCTTGTCTCCGTTCTAAATGGCTTACCCCTTATTCTTAGACTGTGGCCCCTGGTTCTGGACTCCCCAACATCGGGAACATGATTCCTGCCTCTAGCGTGTCCAAACCCTTAACATTCTTATACGTTTCAATACAGTAATGCTTTGTTTTAATGGACCTCTTTATAATTGATTTTGGTTACAGCACATGGACTACCGATGGCTGCCACCTCCCCTGCCACTTACAGTCAGGCCGCCCACACTATGAATGGCTCACGCCACCTCCTGGCTGCTTACACCCCTCGGCTCGCGCAGGCCATCTGGATTCCAGTCCCAGTTCCAGACCGAGAGACTGAAGAAGGGTCTCAAACCGAAATGTCACCTATCGATGTTCTCCAGACATTCTACCTGACCTGCTGAGTTACTCAAGCACTTTGTGTTATTTTGTTTATTAACTAGTAACTGCAGTTGTTGGTTTCTACTACATATACAATGATAATACCTTATCCTGTTATAACAGACAATCGGCAATAATAGACACTTTTATCCCCCTCCATGATCCATTATAATGAAGTTTTACTGTATGTAAAGAATGCATATCTATTGTCAATATAATTAATTCTCTGCGATGCAGAGAACTACATCCTGCACTCATTCTTAGATGAGTAAATTATGATATAAACCAATATTGAAGTAGTGTGGATACAATTCCATTAAAAAATACTGTTAGTTGTTTGGAATATTTAAGAATGGTTATCTGGAGAAGCAGGAGGATTGGACCATGCACCATTGGACCATGCACAGACCTATTAAGTCAAACAACCTATTTCTGTTCCATAACACTTTATTACTCTCAATAACTATTTATCTTCTGTTACACTTTATATCACCCAGAAAAGCAGAAATACAAATGTGAAAGAAACACCCAGACCTTATTCTGACTAGATAATTAATCTGTTGGCAGAAATATATCAGGCATCAACTATTTCAGGACCCAACATGTTTTGAATTACATGCATTAATCTGCTGATCCATTTATTTGGCAACAGCTCTGACATTGGTGACGGTGTTGTGCAATAATTGATTAGGGAGTGATGACTCTGAACACTGTGAGGTCCTGGAGGCAATTTTTTTTAAAAACACCATTGAATACAACTGTGCCTTATTCTTCATTCACTGTGGAGCCTGGCTATTAACCGTGACCCTATCTATACGTGGATTGTCACCTTGTCGTGGTGGAGAAGCTTGTGTGGTCCTGAGAGCCTGAGAACGATGCCGTCTGGAGCTATGTTCCTAGTAGGGCCACCCATGGTGGTAAGGTCGAGGAGGAGGTCCCTGACAAAGAGCAATCCAACCAAGACCTCAATGGTGGAACAGGCGAAGGATAATGGCTAACTATAGTAGAGCATCACTACAGCTGGGAAGGCGGATGAAGGCCGCCGCAGAAAAGGGTCCCCGGTCGTCTTGGATTCCATGCCACTGGATCCTAAGCCAGATTTGTCAAAAACCATGCGGTGGTTGTCTGTGCACCAGTCTCCCCACGTTAAACAAAGTCACGCACAGGCGTCCTCCCAAAAGAGGTCAGTCATACTCGTTCCGTTGATCTATACGAATCTGGTTCAGATCAGTGAAACATTTAGGTATTGATCAAGTCAGGTCAAGCAGTCCTGTTCCAACTCAATTCAGTATTCAGTCAGAGTGGATTGCTTAATCTTACTTCATGTGAATACTATGTTAGAGATTTGTATTTTTACTGCAAAGGCTTGGTGAGGTATAGAAAAATTACAACAGCAAAAATTTGGGGTGGCACGGTGGCGCAGTGGCAGAGTTGCTGCCTTACAACGCCGGAAACCCGGGTTCGACCCTGATCATGGATGCTGTCAGTACGGAGTTTGTGTATTCTCCCCATGACCTGCATGGGTGCTCCAGTTTCCTCCCACACATCAAAAGACGTACAGGTTAGTAGGTTAATTGGTTTCAGAAAAAATGTAAATTGTCCCTAGAGTGTGTTGAATAATGTTAGTGTGCGGGGATTGCTTGTCAGTGCGGACTCGGTGGGCCGAAGGGCCTGTTTCTGTGCTGAATCTCTAAACTAAACTCAGTTCTGCTTTGGATCAGTATATTTGGGTTGGGTTTGGATCAGCATTTAATTTTACCCCAGAGCAAATCTCTAATTCACTGCATTATGTGTACTTTATTCAACAATAGAGAACATCTGTTTAACAAAAAATAATCACAAACTGTTTGCGAAATATTAGATTCTATTCCAACAAAAAATAAATGACCAAATCATGAGACTAATAGAGTCTGTTAACAAAAGACTGCAATAGGAAAGATGTCATTGAGCTGCAAAGAGAACAGAGAAGCTTTACGAGAATGTTGCCAGGACTTGAGGGCTAAGCTATAGGCAGAGGTTGGGCAAGAGAGGACTTTATTCCACAGGTGGCTGAGAGGTGATCTTTTAGAGGTGTATAGAATCATGAAGATGAAAGGGTGAATGCACAGATTATTTTACCCAAGGGATGGGAATCAAAAACCAGAGGACAAAGGTTTAGGGTTTAGAGGGGCAAGATTTAATATGAATCTGAGGGGCATCTTCTTCACTCAGAGTGGTAGGTATATGGAGCAAGCTGCCAGAATTGGTAATCCGAGGTAGGTACTATAACAGCAATTAAAAGACACTTGGACAGGTACATGGATTGGAAAGGTTTATAGGGATATGGGCCAAACATGAGCAAATGGGACTAGCTTCGATGGGGCATCTTGGTTGGCATGGATGAGTTGGGTGAAAGGGCCTTTTTCTTTGCTGTTCCCGTGCTCTATGACTCAATGATACATATGCTTATAGAAATTCTACTAGAAATTGATTGTGATTCAACAGTGGGAATTATAGTAACACGTAAGGACCCATGCAATGTTCCCAATCAAGGCAGTTCCTTTGTGGCAATTGCCACTATGGTGTTGGGAAAGGATGGTCTGAGGTAGGTTGGAGGTTTGCTCATGAGAGAAGTGTGGGGTGGAAGGAGGAATGGTGCCTGGGGCTGAAGAATTGAAGCAAAGCCAATGCCTGGGTATCACATGGATTAATCATGGTTCATCTGAATGTTTCACCAATTTGGTAGTTGAGAGGATGCGTAAATTTAGGATTTGGGGCTAACTGTGATGGCCAAGCATGGGGGCAGGGTTTGGATCTCCAAACAAAAACTAGATAAGATTTTCATAGTGCCCATCAATTAAAAGGGATCTGCTAATCCAGGCACCCAACTATTGATCCCTCCAGAGCTCACGAGCCTCTCTAGAACTAATCCATGGATTCAACTACTCATATGCACTCCAATACTCGACACCTGCTGACCACTGGCCCACAAAACCACTTCCCCAAACCATTGGCTTACACCAACCACATAACACACTTCAATACATCCAATACGTGAACCATTGACTTCCCTGCCACCAGTAACCACCCCAAATGATCGGAATTCCTCCAAATACCAACTTGATATCCCAACCATAGACCCCCACTTCCCACTGCGCACTGCAACCCATTCGCATGCCAACGTGCACTGACTAAATATCAGTTCTCCCACCCATGACCATTAACCATGCCTCTGACACCAGCTATATCCCAAACCACCCATCGTGCCCTCTAGCTACAAAGTCCACCCCTCTGAACACCAATCTCACAGCTGGACTATTAATTCCACCCCATTGAATACCAACCTTATCCACTATTACCAATTACAACTCTGGGTAGCAACTCCTCTGAGGTATGCATACTGCATACTGTCCCTGGTTGTTAGAACTTAGCATGAATTCCATGTCCATCTGTCCCAATATCTTTGTGCCCATTATTCCCAGAACCAGCTACAGCTCCGCCTGGATGTATCTAGTTTCTTTTGTCTGCTTGGAAATATTTTAAGCATGCAAAATCTGTTTTACATTGCACTATCTCATGTGAACCTTGAATTTCGGATCAGTATGTCCACAAAGAAAAATTCATCGATTTGCTTCAAACTATCTAGAACACCCATCATGACTGCCAGTCAATTTGTCAATGGGTATGCATTAACGCCTCAGTTAACAAAGAGCATGGCCTAACCAAAAGCTTTGTCAACTACAACGTTTCCCGATATGAAATATAGTTTAAGCAACGTGATTTATTTACACAAGGCCTTCATTATAGCAGCATACAACAAAGCACATCACAGGAATATCAGCAAGCTCTGACAATGTTTCAGAAAATAATATTAGATTAAAAGCTCAGCAAAGAGACTTTTAAGGAGGGGTTTAAAGGGGAAAAAGAGACAGAGTGCTGAACAGTTTTAGAATGTTTTCATATTTTGGCAGCTGGCTATACGATTTCCATCAGTAAAGCACTTATGTTCATGAAGCTAACTTCATGAACATGATTTTCAATTAAGTTCATAAAGTGGCCCGTAGTGTAATATAATCATAGAGAGACATTGATTAAGTGAGTGAACAAAATGGTGGTAGGTGGGTTACACTACAAGTGTTAAGTTTAACCACAGAGTGCTTAAACTATATTTCATATCAGGAGATGTTGACATCAGCAAATCTTTTGGTTAGGCCATGGTTTTTGTCAACTGAGGTGTACAATAATTGATTTTGGACCTAAACAAGATAGATTCAATTAATGAACAAATAATGACAAGCGATGAACTATAAGACTTAGAAAAGCTTTTAGTTTATAAATACAGCTTAGAAATAGGCCCTTTGTCCCACCGAGTCCATGCTGATCACCCGTTCTCTGTTATCTCACTTTCTCATTCACTTTGAGCACCTGTAGTCAGCACCCGGCTCTCTGGCATTATAAGGCAGCAGCTCTACTACTGCATCACTGTGCCGCCCCATGCCTAGAGATGTAACAAAGGAGACCTTTGCCACAGCTAAACTAGAAATGCAGTTGAATTAGTCATTTTAAATTTATGATCAATAAATATTTGCCAGTAAGGATTAGTGAGGCAGGTGATTCAGCCATAATCTCATTGATAGCTCAAGGGGCTGAATGATCTATCTTATTTAGTTTTAGGTTTACGTTTATCATTGTCACGTGTACTAAGGTACAATTAAAAGCTTTTGTTTGCATGCTGTCCAATCAAATCAGATAATCCAAAACGTGGATACAATCAAGCCAAACACAAGTATAAAAGATACAGTGAAGAGAAAAATACCAGTGTGCAAAGTATAGTTCTCAGCATTGTAATGTAACAGTTCCAAGGGAATAGTCCACAATGAGGTACAGTAGGTTGGAGAATCAGGACAGCCTTCTAGCTTATGGAAGGACCATTCAGAACTCTGACAACAGTAGGGAAAACAATGTTTCTGAGCCTGGTGGTATGTGCTTTCAAGCTTCCGTGTCCTACGCTGTGTTCATCTAGATAGCAAAATTACAGTCCTTCCAATTAAATGGGAAAAAACAGCACAGTTATTTGCTTTCTATATAGAACATATTATTACAGATACATGGCTTGACACTTGTTTCTCAGAGTAATGCAACTGAAAATTAATTGAGCACAAGGTAAAGTATGTTTCTGAACACTTCCATGTCCTGACTTGATTTCCACTTCAGGTTTGTATGAGACGATGCCATTTCTGTGCAAGGGAACTCAGTGCACAATGTTGTGGTAGTACCCATTGTAGGGCACCCCCAGGACAACAGTGCTGACTTAGGAGACCCACATGTAAAGGAAAATGCACCTAATTCTTCACCTTTACTATACTGAAGATACCCCACGACATCCCTGATTCACGAGCCATAACAATTTCTCACTTAAGTCAAATGTCCATGTCTACATTTTGACGCATGCCTCCTTGATCCCCACTCTCCCACTAGTGCTCCTGATCTCCCTTCTCTGGATGTTGCTGCCAATTATCCACCCTCTCTCAATTGTTCCTGTTCCTAGCCTAGGATGGTTATTAAAGATGGGAATCAGTAAACACACTTTAAAGGAATAAGTAATTGTAGAAAGGCAGGTTGAGGCCAGGCATCGTTGAAAACAAAACAAATACAGAAGGTGCATCAATATACAAAACATACTAATTGGAATTTATGGAGCGAGAGGAAGAAATTGAATACTTATTAAAGAACAAGACATTAAGCAGCCGACAATAATTTGTCAAAATTAATCTACATATTACATACTTCTGACATCTCAGAAACAAAATCAAGTGATATTCAGTTTTGCCAATTATAGAAAAAGTTAAATGAAAACATTAATTTCAGATCAGTAAGTATTTTCATAAAAGTAGAAATTTTAATTAAAGATAACATTGCCAGAGTGCTTTGTGTTTTATTTGTATTTGGATTCATTTACCGGGGTGCAGGATGTCAGGGGATTTGGGGAGAAGGCGAGAGAATGGGGTTAGGAAGGCGAGATAGACCAGGCATGATTGAATGGCAGAGTAGACATGATGGGCCGAAATGCCTAATACTGCTCCTATCACTTATGGCCTTATGGCCTTATGAATCTTTGGCAACAACAGCATATTTTGACCATTCTCAACTGTGAGTCAACTTCTTGGGTCACTATACCCTCACAATGCTCTTGTTGTGGGGAGTTTCATAATTTAGACAGCGATGATGAAAGAATGCGGATTTATTTCTAATATGTTTGGTATTCCTCCTGCATTTTCAAGTTCAAGTGAGTTTATTGTCATGTGTCCCTGTATAGGACAATGAAATTCTTGCTTTGCTTAAGCACACAGAAAATAGTAGGCATTTACTACAAAACAGATAAGTGCTTAGTTAATATATCTAGTGCTTATTCAATTAAAGCCTGTAATTCCAGCTGCACAACATAAATATCCGGTGAACTCAAAATGTTAAAAGCAAGACCATTGCATGATTCAATCATTATTAATATCTACCAGATAGTGCCTCAGTGATATGTCTTTAAATGTTTCAATGCTCATTGCTCTAACCTGAGGATTAAAGAATCCTGTCATCCAGAATTGGTTTGGTCGTCCATCAAAAATCCAGGTGTGAAATTGTTGATTTCTTTCAAGTAACTCTGTGAACCAGAATCCAAGAGTAGCTGACTCCCAGGAAATTTTGAACCAGAGTTTTGGAATTCGGGCATCATACATGTTATCAAGAGCATCTCTAAGGTCTTCAGACATAATGATTGTTCCTAAAATAAAAATATAAAAACAAATCACCTTTGGAATACAGAGCAGTGAATGTTTTGAATTCTCAGTGTTGAACAATTCTTAAAGTAACAATGTTTTTGGACTTTCCTATAGCTAGTTTCTCAAAAGACTGTTACTGCTTTGTTTCATTGTTCCCTACAATTCTTTTCCAGCTACAAACTGCCCAATTACTGCATGTTACAAACACACAGCAAACCAGCTATATAAGGTTTATTTATGGCACCTTGCCATAAATTTGCCTCCAGCTGTTCCTTACTTTCTTTAGAGTCTCGTTGTTATGAGGACTTAATTTCATCTCAAACATTAATTAAGAGGAATAGTTAAGGGCCTGTCCCACTTAAGCAGCTCTTTAGGCGACTGCCGGGAACTAGTTTTAATGGAATTCACCTATGACACCTGATGACAACCTACAACAGCACCTACGTCAACCTACGACAGAAAAAATTGTCGCCACTGTCGTCAAAAATTTCTCAACATGTTGAAAATGTTGCGGTAGTCGCCCCAAAAATCGCCTATGTGGGACATTTTCATTCACACTAACCACTTATCTAGATGTGGGGAATAGTAGACATGAACCAAACCAGTTCCATACAATTTAAATTTATTTTAAATTTAACTCAATTTCAACCATTTAAAGAGGGCGCCGTCCTGTATGGGTTTGGCTGCCCAGCCTGCAGCAGTCTGTTTTTTCATCTTTTTTTTATTTTTAGTTAGTTGAGTTTTTGTTTTTTTCAGAGTTCTAGTCTTTTTGCTGGGGGGGGGGGGGGGGGACTGCTTTTCAGGGTCCCTACATAGTCGGAGAGGCGGCTTTTCTCCGGCTAGCACCTTCGACCTGTCCTCGCGGCCTACCAGCGGGCCTGGAGCGGCGTTTCCTGAGGGGACCGGCCAGAACCTCGGCTTCGGCGGCGGCACAGCGCTGGAGCGCTATCCCGGAGCAGGCGATGCCTTGCCCGGGTCGCCGCACTGGAACTCCGGTATGCTGGGACCGCAGAGGAAACATCGCAAAGCTGCGGGAATGTGCAGCGGTCAGCCGCGGGCGGCGGCACAGAACTTTGCATCGGGAGCCTGGGATCTCTCGCCGAGATCGCCAGTGGTGGAGCTCCATCCAGCGCGGCCTGTCGGCTTCAGAAGCCGCGGTCTCTGGCAAGGAAGAGGCCATTCCAGGTTTCCCATGCCGCTGAGAGGATTCTCCCGACGCCGGAGCACCATCATCCGGCGAGAACGGCCTGGAACATCGGGCCTCCGTAAAGGCGACTGCGGAGGCCTCAATAGGCCCGACTATGGGTGGACATGGGGATGGGGACTGGACTTTGTGCCTTCCCTCATAATGGGAACCATTGTGGGGGGATGTTTTTTTATGTTTAAATGTCTTTATTATTGTTATGGTGTATTCTTTCTTTTATGTGCTGCAATGGCAATAGGCATTTCACTACACCAATTGGTGTATGTGACTAATAAAGAACCTTTGAACCTTTGAACCAATTGACATTCAAACATTATTATGCCTAACCCTAATATTTGTTGAAAAGCTGATGAGAGCTGTTTTCTTCAACTGCTGCAGCTCCAAGATGAAGATCAATCTGCAGATGGGTCCCAACCCGTAATGTCACGTATCCATGCTCCCCAGTAATGCTGCCTGACCTATTGACTTACTCCAGCATTTTGTGTCTCTCCTTGGTAGACCAGCATCTGCAGTTTCTCGCTTCTATACTTCGGCAGAAATACTGGACTGGTCTTGTGCCTGAGTCATGAATTTGAATCGCACTGAGATATTTAAGGACAGCATGGTGGTGCGGCAGTGAGTGCGGCTGCCTCAATCTCCAGTGTCCTGCTTTTGATACTGCCCTTAGCCCCATCCATCATGGGTACAGCAGCCCTCCTCTCCAAGTTGTCTACATAACGCTCATCGGTTTTTCTCATTTACTTTTGTTATATTTGGACACAATTATTCTACTTTCAAGGATAAGAAACATGAAACTCAGAGAACCGTGCATTTTAATGAATACTAGATAAGTAGAACCCGTTGGGTCCCATGGTCACACGGGAGGGCAGGTCCCCCAACGCAATATTCCACCTCTCCGCAAATTCCAATATTGGTGGCCAGTGGGGGGGGGGGGGGGGGGGGGCTTTCTGGAGCGTTGGTATGGGTGTTGTGGGCTGAAGAGACTGGTTTCCAGAGGGCTAGTAAGGACATTGTGGACCAAATGGATTCTTGGGGTGGCAGCTCAGTCACTCAAGTCTGATGTGCTGGCTGCTCACTCATGGCTGGTGGTCTAGCAGTTGACACGGCTATTACTTGAAATTCCATTTCAAGCAGGGTGCAAGGCCACCAAATTCAAATGCAGTTTCCTACCATTTCAAGCAGGGTGCAAGACCACCAAATTCAAGTGCTGTTTCATACCTCTTCAGGCAGGGTGCAAGGCCACCAAATTCAAGTGCAGTTTCATACCACTTCAAGCAGGTTGCAAGGCCACCAAATTCAAGTGCAGTTTCATTCCATTTCAAGCAGGGTGCAAGGCCACCAAATCCAAATGCCGTTTCATACCATTTCATGCAGGGTGCAATGCCACCACATTCAATTGCAGTTTCATACAATTTCAAGCAGGGTGAAACCACCATAAAACCACCACAAAACACAACAAAACACCACATAAACACCACACTCACAGTTCAGTAGACATTCAGTGTATTCAGTTGATTCACAGCTCAGGCAGAGTCGTGACCTCTCCCTCCCCAATCTTGCAGAGACTGAGCCACACCGATACTTCCGGGTTTTATAATCCCCCCCCCCCTCCCACTGGAAGGGGCGTGGCCTTTGTGGCATGATTGACAGAAGAGAGATTCTCAACATTTTTTAAACACTAATAACACTTTTATCTTTCATTGATGGGAATAATCCTCCGCACCTGATGAGCGGAGGGGGACTGAGTAAGATGGCCAAAAATCACAATAGTAAGTGGTAGCGTTTTATCTAAAATCAATATACTGTGCAAACAGGAAGTTGTCAAGTTTAGACTTTTAATCATTTGCCATTTCGAACCAACCACCACAACCACCATTTGCAGTGTTTTACTTCAAACCAACCACCATTTGTAGTGCTTTACTTCAAACCAACCACCATTTGCAGTGCTTTATTTCAAACCAACCACCACCAACGACTATTTGCAGTGTTTTATTTCAAACCAACCACCACCAGCGACCATTTGCAGTGCTTTATTTGAAACCAACCACCACCAACAACTGTTTGCAGTGCTTTATTTCAAACCAACCACCACCAACAACCATTTGCTGTGCTTTATTTCAAACCAACCACATTTTCATTTTCAAACCACATTAAGGGCACTCAAGGTCAGTAAAACCACAAACCTCACAGTTTAGTAGACATGTGTTCAGTGTTATTCACAGCTGAGACTGAGAGACGTGACCCTCTCGCTCCCCCATCTTGCAGAGACTGACTGAGGCACTCAACACTTCCGGGGTTTTATAGTCCCTCTGGAAGGGGCGTGGCCTTCAGGAGAGAGAATCTCAACATTTTTAAAACACTAATAACTCTTTTATTTTTCATCTATGGGAAAAATCCTCTTGTCCTGCACAGCGGAGGGAGACTCTGAGGAAGATGGCCAAAAATCACAGCCTTAAGTGGCAGAGGTTTTTCTAAAATCAATATACAGAAGAACAGGAAGTGGTCTAGATCAGACTTTTAGTAATATAGATTCTGGGTAAATTGTTTCTAAAGTTCATAATTTTTAGGAACAGAATTAGGCCATTCAGCCCATCAAGTTTACTCTGCCATTCCATCATGCCTGATCTATCTTTCCATCTCAACCCCATTCTCCTGCCTTCTCCACATAACCCTTGACATCTTTACTAATCAAGAACCTGTCAATCTCCACCTTAAAAATATCCATTGATTTGGCTTCCACAGCCGTCTGTGGCAATGAATTCCACAGATTGACTAAAGGAATCCTCCTCATCTCCTTTGTAAAGGTACGTCCTTTTATTCTGAGGTTATGGCCTCTCGTCGTAGACTCTCCCACTAGTGGAAACATCTTCTCCACATTCATTCTATCAAGACCTTTCACTATCGAAGAACAAACTCATTATTTTACAGTGATGTTCTAAATTGTACAAGAACGGGTCCAGTAAATATTTTCATGTCGGATCAGACAAAATATTCAAAACCTATCCTTTTAAACAGGAATGTATAATTCAAAATTTACTAATCCAAATTAAAATTAAGCTGTACTTCAAGCATGGTGTATTGCATACGAAACATACACAACATAAATCAACAATGTATTAATAGCTTCTCATTTTATTGAGGTTTAAAACACACTTATAATTAAGTGACTGACGAATTACTGCCTGTGGCATAATTTCTTTATCTTGTTTGTCATTCTCTCTGTAGAATTCAGATTAAAAATGTTGTTCATTATCTTTTAGCAATTTTAATGTAAGACTCAGTAGGAGTTATAAGATATTTTTTTTGTGTGAACTAATATGCAGTAATCTTGGGGAATTAAGTACTTCTTTATTAATGCAGCTGAAAATGTGGTTATCATAATAAAAAGGATTGCTGATGAAAGTATCTTTTTCATCACCAGTAAATGGTGTAATAATTAATCAGCTGCTAGGTAAATTATTTTTAGAGGGCCTAATGATGCTTACAGCATATATTTCCACCCACTTGTCGGTTCCTTCGAGGCCCCAAAATGGTACAAATACAATTCAAGAAATTCACCTGCTGATTAATTGTCCTTGATATATATCAATTTTTTTTGCAAGGCAGTCACACATATAAATTTTTTAAATGGCATATAAGATTGCAGAATTTAAAATTGTACTGAAATCGATCTATCAGATTATGGGCAAAGCATGCTGAAAAAAAAGCCAGACCAAACCAGAACTGAAACTCTTGGTCACAATGTTTATTGTTGAGACAGGAAAGACATTCAACCTGCTTTGGATATTTACCTAGAAACATAGAAACATAGAAAATAGTTACAGGAGTAAAGGGCCTGTTCCTGTGCTGTGCTGTCCAAAGTTCTGTGTTCTATTTAACCTATTTAGACACAGTCCCTCGGAATCAAGCATGTCTTGTTTTCACTCTGGTTGTTATGATTCTAGGTATACTGAAGAGACCATTGTGGATCTTGCAGGCTTTACCACAGTAAGTACTTCCTGTGACAGAGCTCAGAATAAACTTTTTTGGGAAGCAGCTATCTGGCATGCAAATAACAAGCTTGCCCAGTAGAACCAACAGAGTGTAGTTGTGGCCTTGGTGCTGAGGATGTCAGTTTGGAAAAGGATGCTGTCCTTCACTTAGAAACATAGAAAATAGGTGCAGGAGTAGGCCATTCAGCCCTGCGAGCCTGCACCGCCATTCAATATGATCATGGCTGATCATGCAACTCAGTATCCTGTACCTGCCTTCTCTCCATACCCCCTGATCCCTTTAGCCACAAGGGCCACATCTAACTCCCTCTTGAATATAGCCAATGAACTGGCCTCAACTACATTCTGTGGCAGAGAATTCCAGAGATTCACCACTCTCTGTGTGAAAAATGTTTTTCTCATCTCGGTCCTAAAAGATATCCCCCTTATCCTTAAACTGTGACCTCTTGTTCTGGACTTCCCCAACATTGGGAACAATCTTCCTACATCTAGCCTGTCTAACCCCTTAAGAATTTTGTAAGTTTCTATAAGGTCCCTCCTCAATCTTCTAAATTCTAGCGAGTACAAGCCGAGTCTATCCAGTCTTTCTTCATATGAAAGTCCTGACATCCCAGGAAAGTCTGGTGAACCTTCTCTGTACTCCCTCTATGGCAAGAATGTCTTTCCTCAGGTTAGGAGACCAAAACTGTACACAATACTCCAGGTGTGGTCTCACCAAGACCTTGTACAACTGCAGTAGAACCTCCCTGCTCCTATACTCAAATCCTTTTGCTATGAATGCTAACATACCATTCACTTTCTTCACTGCCTGCTGCACCTGAATGCCTACTTTCAATGACTGGTGTAACATGACACACAGGTCTCGTTGAATCTCCCCTTTTCCTAATCGGCCACCATTCAGATAATAGTCTACTTTCCTGTTTTTGCCACCAAAGTGGATAACCTCACATTTATCCACATTATACTGCATCTGCCATGCATTTGCCCACTCACCCAGCCTATCCAAGTCACCTTGCAGCCTCCTAGCATCCTCCTCACAGCTAACACTACCCCCCAGCTTTGTGTCATCCACAAACTTGGAGATGTCTCTATCCACGTCAATACTGAACCCCCAATACCGTGTGCTTTAAGTTTGTATACTAATCTCTTATGTGGGACCTTGTCAAAAGCCTTCTGAAAGTCCAGATATAACACAACCACTGGTTCTCCCTTATCCATTCTACTAGTTACATCCTCGAAGAATTCTATAAGATTCGTCAGACATGATTTACCTTTCATAAATCCATGCTGACTTGTTCCAATGATTTCACCACTTTCCAAATGTGCTGATATCCCATCTTTAGAATTACGAATATGTATTATGTCAAATTCCATGCAAATAAAGATCAGATTGATAATGGTTGATTCCATCTACTTAAGCCATTCAGATTGAATCAGATGTGTACTCACCTTTCCCTGTGATCTGCTAATATTTATTTCAGAAACAGGGAAAGGTTAAAACATGAAAGATGGCATTTGGTCCAGTAAGTCTATGCCAGTTCTGTACAAATACACTCTAGCAACTCTTACTTTTCTGACCTTACTTGGTTTCAATTCTCTCTCTTTTAAAAACCTGTCCAGTTTTTTTCAATCTCAATGATTGGATTGGCCTCCACTACTCTCCTTGGAGAGCATTGCAGGCCCTAACCACTCATTGCCTTTAGAAGATTTCCTCGTGTTCTTTAATCAATCACTTTCATTACATGCCCTCTCGTTTATGACTCAATGTAGGCACTTCATCTATCAAAGATAACAACTCTAACCGCCAGTTATTTCAGGTAAATATAGTTCCTCATCCTCACATGCCTGTAAAGCATTAGCAAAAAGAATTGCATTGTTCCATTTCCGACGCATATGACAATTGAACAATCTTGAAGTGGTTAAAAAAAAAAGCTTTTGATTTTATATTTCATGGATATAATGACATTATCAATGTGTATGGCATGGTTATCAGCAGAAATTGGATTAAAATATCACAACCTACAAACTTTGTTTTCAACTCTCAACATTAGGAACAGATCATGTTGAAAGTCATGAACCATGTGGGATTTAAAATGTCCCAATAAGAACAATGCTTTTATACTTTTTATCTCTCACCAGTTAATTCACTTCAATTGAACATTAATTGTCGACAGCCTTATGCCCCTGTCCCACTTATGTGTCCTTGGCACGCTAATTACGCGACCTTGTCGTCGCGTTGAGGCGCGATGATCCCGCGAGTGTCGAGCTCGTCTTCATGCGCCCGCACAGCCGTCTGAAGCGTGTGACGTAATTTGAAGATGGACACAAAATGCAGGAGTAACTCAGCGGGACCGGCAGCATCTGGAGAGAAGCAATGGGTGATGTTTCGGGTCGAGACCCTTCTTCAGTCAGAAAGAAGGGTCTTGACCCGAAACGTCATCCATTCCTTCTCTTTTCTCTTTTCAGCAACTGTCTTCGACCTTCAAACTCGAGGGCACTCGCTTGAAAAACCGCGAGCTGGATCGACTATCAGCAATGAAACCGTGAGATGGATCGATCATCAGCGCACACACACATAAACACATCGCAAAGGCGGGGGCCAGGGAAAGCGGTGGAGTGCTGTCTGAAATTCACACCCACGACGAACAGGAAGGTAAAAGACGGTTGGCACAGTGTACGTAAGTCCTTTAAAAGAGCGGGGATGGGGGTGGAGAGGGGGGGCAGAAGGGGAGAGAAGGGGAGAGAAGGGGCGTGGGGGGGGGACACTTTTAAGAAGCCAGACAACTTTTAATGAAGTTTAGCGAGCGTATAACATTACCGGTCGATTTTCCTTGGTTCTGAAAACTCGTGCTTATGTTTTCTTTCCCCAATGTGCCAATTAAAATTCCCGGTCAACAAAGGAGATTGCCAATGGCTACCTCGACTACCTATAACTACATGGTGACCCCACTACCACTGCACTACGAGTTCAAAAGAACCATGCCGACCAATTTTTACTTGCGGAAGCTTTTTCAGCATGCTGAAAAATGTTCCTCGATCAAACTGAGGCCGCGAGTATGCGGGAACTTCTCTCGAGCATGAAGGAGAGTTACAGTGACCTAGGACCACGTGATGACCATGCTGCGAGTTTATGGCGAGCGCAAACTCTTCTAAACTCGCGAATTAGGTCAAATTAGAGATAAGGGACAGGCCCTTATCTCTCAAATATTCAATACGTTTGACATTATCTGACCACCTGAGAGTAGAATGATAGGTAATTATACAGAACTCAGCACATATTTTGTGGGTACATTTCAAGTTTTATAATAATAATTGTCATATGCTGTTGTTGATAGTGAAGTCATCAATCTGCTTGCCACTGATGTGAATTGGCAATTCAATGTCATAGACGATGCACTAAAAACGCTATCTAGTAATAGAGTGCTTTTACACATTATGCAATTGTTATCGAACTAGAAATCCACTGTTCGTGCAAAGCAGAGTAAATTATAATGCGGTTCTCTGTGCATGTATGGCACTGATGCATGAAGGTCGGTGAACATGTTGTGATGATGGTAATTGGCAGGTCATGCTTAATTGGTGTCGCTAATGCAATACTGTAGTGAAAATACTTACCTTTGGAAAGGTAATGGCTTTCAATGCAGGATGAGGGTTTAACTGGAGGACAAAGAGATTGTACCTGCCCGAGCCTCCATCAAGGTAGGTAGGATGAAGGGTGGAAAGATCCTCTGTGATCCAATGACCTCCAGTGGCACAATGTTATCATCCTACAACATCCGCTCCCATTGCCTACCAACCACTCAGGGAAAACATGCCCTAACAAGATTGATTATTTGAAGTGACAGTTCCCATTAGTTGGAAATCCCATTTTAAAATTAGCATACTGTGTGTGTAAGTAACTCAGTTATATCCCAGCGTGTAATTATTAGGCCTATGAACATCCTGACATGCGATCGTCAAATTATAATACAAATGAACCCAAGTTTTAAATATATGTAACCAAATGCCAAGCTTCATAGACAGAAAATAGTCTCTTCCAAATATTAGTGTATCATTTTCTAGAAAGTAGGATTAAAATAAGTTCTAAATAGATTTCCTGCTTGATCTCAAACTCAAACATTTAACAGAAAATGACAGTAATATAGATCGCATACTGGAACAATATTACAATGTGCTCATAATATTACTGTGCCATTAGGGGAATTTTAACTCCCAGGCAGAAAGATGACAGGATACCAAGGCCATTTTAACAGCTGATGCTCATTAATATTCCATTGGTTGCCTGCCTGCATGAAACTGGGTTTCACACGCAACTCAAATGAAGTTCCTCAGCGCCACTAGATAACAGTTATACAATTTGCCCAGACAAAAAGTGCTGGCGAAACTCAGCAGGTGAGGCAGCATGTATGGAGAAAAGGAGTAGGTGACGTTTCAGGTCAAGACCCTTCTTCAGACTGCGGTTGGGGGGGGGCGGGAAAAATAAAGGAAGAGGTGGAGACAGTTGGCTATGTGGGAGAGCTGGGAAGGGGGAGGGGAAGGAGGGAGAAAGCAAGGACTACCTGAAATTAGGTCAATGGTAAAACCGCTGGGGTGTTAACCACCCAAGCAAAATATGAGGTGTTGCTACTTCAATTTGAGCTGGGCCTCACTCTGGCAATGGAGGAGGCCCAGGACAGAAAGGTCAGATTCAGAATAGGAGGGGGAGTTGAAGTGCTGGGCATCCGGAAGATCAGGTTGGTTAGTACGGACTGGGGCCAAGGAAAGAGCGTTCACGTCGCGGCCCTGTTTCAACCAATCTTTCCACCACCACGCACAAGAAGCACAAGAAGCGCAAGACAGACACCATTGTGCAGATGCCGAGAAGTGTGTTCAGCTCTGGCTGAACAACTTCTAATCTTGTGTGTGGACTCGATAAGAAGAAGAAGAAGTACGGACTGAGCGGAGGAGTTGGGCGAAGCGGTCGCCGAGCCTACGCTTGGTCTCGCCGATGTAGAGAAGGTGACACCTGCGACAGCGGATGCAGTAGATGAGGTTGGAGGAGGTGCAGGTGAACCTCTGCCTCACCTGGAAAGACTGTTTGGGTCCTTGGATGGACACGAGGGGGGAGGTAAAGCGACAAGTGTAGCATATCCTGCAGTTGCAGGGGAAAGTACCAGGGGAGGTAGTGGTTTGGGTGGGAAGGGACGAATTGACCAGGGAGGACGGAGGGAACGGTCTCTATGGAAAGCGGAAAGGGGAGGAGATGGGAAGATGTGGCCAGTGGTAGGATCTCGCTGGAGGTGGCGAAAATGTCGGAGGATTATATGGAGTATGCGCCGGCTCATGGAGTGGAAGGTGAGGACAAGGGGGACTCTGTCTTTGTTACGAGTAGTGGGATGGGGAGTAAGAGTGGAGCTGCGAGATATAGAGGAGACCTTGGTGAGAGCCTCATCTATAATAGAACAGGGGCACCCACGTTTTCCTAAAGAATGAGGACATTGTAGCGGCGCCTATTGGCGCACGCAGGTATCAAACCCGGCGTTCGGAAGTCGCGGTCACGTGACTTGAGAGGGGCTGCTTGTTTTTGCGCCATTTTGCTTTAGCGCGCCAGTTCAGCACTGACCACCGATGTGGCCAGACGTGTCGAGAGAACATGATTATTGAAAAGTGAATTTTCGAATAAAAGTTAATTTAAAACTTCAGTTGTCGTTCTTGAGACTGCCAAATTGGTGACTCCGACCTGTCTAGCCATCGTTAGACATAGAGAATTATGCTGGAAGACAACGTTCCAAGCAGAATCGGCCGGCATGTGGCAGGGCTCACCGGGTTTCAAATTGACATTGTTTTGGCCCAACCAACCTCAGGTGTGGTTCGCCCACAAGGGGGCACAGTTTCACCTCCATTGCATCATAGCAGACGATACTATGTACTTCCATGTGGTGGGGGCATTGCCGCAGGACTGTGCCTCGAGGCTGTTGCCTTACATCAGTGACCCGCCGAACATCGACAAATATGAAATGCTGAAGGACCTGCTGCTCCACGCTTACGGTCTCAGTCGCAGAGACAGGGCGGCGAAGCTGCTGCACATGGACAGCGTCGACGATCGGCGGCCATCTACCATCATGGCAAAGATGTTAGCCCTGATGGACGGGTACCGCCCATGTCTGCTCTTCGAACAGGCGTTCCTGGAGCAGATGCCTGACAAAGTCCAACTGATGCTCGCTGGAGTTGATTTCAGCGACCCCCAACAACTCGCTGAGAGAGCTGATGAATTGTGTGCGGCAGGACGTTTAGAAACATAGAAAATAGGTGCAGAAGTAGGCCATTCGGCCCTTCGATATGATCATGGCTGATAATCCAACTCAGTATCCTGTACCTGCCTTCTCTCCATACCCCCTGATCCCTTTAGCCACAAGGGCCACATCTAGCTCCCTCTTAAATATAGCCAATGAACTGGCCGCAACTACATTCTGTGGCAGAGAATTCCAGAGATTCACCACTCTCTGTGTAAAAAATGTTTTTCTCATCTCAGTCCTAAATTACTTCCCCTTTATCCTTAAACGGTGACCCCTTGTTCTGGACTTCCCCAACATCGGGAACAATCTTCCTGCATCTAGCCTGTCCAACCCCTTAAGAATTTTGTAAGTTTCTATAAGATCCCCCCTCAATCTTCTAAATTCTAGCGAGTACAAGCCGCGTCTATCCAGTCTTTCTTCATATGAAAGTCCTGACATCCCAGGAATCAGTCTGGTGAACCTTCTCTGTACACCCTCTATGGCAAGAATGTCCTTCCTCAGATTAGGAGACCAAAACTGTACGCAATACTCCTGGTGTGGTCTCACCAAGACCCTGTACAACTGCAGTAGAACCTCCCTGCTCCTATACTCAAATCCTTTTGCTATGAATGCTAACTTTGTGTCTTTCACCCGCCCCCCGGTCACGGCACGGGTGCAACCGAGATGACATCGGGAGGAAGAAGAAGCCCAGCCCAGCGCCGAAGAAGCATCGCCGCTTCCAGTGGTCTACAGCCGACGTCGCTGGTGTTATTACCATCAACGCTACGGACCCGAAGCCCGAAGATGCCGGAGCCCCTGCTCGTACCAGGGAAATGCCTCGGCCGATCGTCCATAGAGGCGAACGCGATCGGCCCAAACGAACGCCTCTACATCCGTGATCGCCACTCCGGCCATCGACATTCGCACTTATGGAATGCGGACCCTGGACTTAAATTTCGACTCCCGACCGTACAGGTGGAAGTTCACCGTTGCTGACGTCGCCCAACCGATTTCTTGCACGCGTTCTCCCTGTTAGACGATGTGCGAGGCGGACGCATGGTCCCTGTGTCGGACCTGTGCCCTGCCAAGCCGCGCAATCCGTCTACGCCCCTACACCAACTCGACGAGGTAGCTGAGATCCAGCAACCTTTCGCAGCCCTGCTCGCCGACTTCCCAGGGTTGCTCACGTCCCAGTTCGATGGGGCCGCGCCCCGTCATGGCGTAGTCCACCACATTCCCACCGAGAGTCCACCGGTACACGCCCACGTGCGCCGCCTCCCGCCCGATAAACTGCATCTACTTTCTTTCCTGTACATCCTGATACTCCTTGATAAGATCTCTTCCATAAAACAATAGCAATCAGGCAACAGCTGTGTTGCAGGAACTACAACCAGGCAATGTGGATAAAGATGACACGAGAAACCTTTGTATCTGAAATAAGAACTTGGAGCTTGGTTGACCTCTGAGGTGGGTGGTAGCTCCATAGGAAAATGTTGCCCATCTACACTCAAATATTCAGCGTGCTTTTGATTTCTGCACCACACCCTGCAGCGGGGAAGTCAGAATCTGAACTTCGACACTTTCACCGGACACAACACAGAATCCATGAACAGATTAACTTCACACAGCTTTATGCAGACTACACAGTGGCAATGGTGGGGTTGCTGAAGTTCATTAAAAAGCTGTCTAGGTTAAGATGTTTTTATTTTATTTGTTATTGTTTTGTATGTTTGAATTAATTTACAATAGATTCATGCCTTAATTAATCTTAATAGTTCTATGTAATAACTTTTTTTTTCATTTTTAATAAACAAAAAATCTATTTAAACTGTTTTTCAATCTCTCCCAATGAGAATCATTTCAAAACAGTTTAAGATGCCCTTAACAGCAGTGAGCAGTCAGTCGACCCCCTGGATCAGAAGTCTTGTTCAGCTGCCAGAGACCATGTCACCACTCTCGGTCCACTCCACTGCAGAGTGGGGGCTCCGGGATGATTCATTTAGAGGTTGGTGGGGAAGAGTGACCATGGGATTAGTGCGGGATATGAATTAAATCAGGCATGATTTAATCCTTCAAATCACAGAGCTTCGAGCAAACTCGGCAAGCTTCCACCCAAAAGACAAATACAATCAAAGGTATTATTAACAAGAGAAAATATTGAGACCATGACAGAGTGAAGAAAGTTCTGGTAATAAGGATGTGAAATGCACGGAAGCTGTCAAACTTTTCACTGGGCGTGTTTAGAAAGACAATCACTGATGTGTGAAACTTCACACAGACATGATTTGATACTAGGGATTCACAAGTTAGAAAAATATGAAGAAAATCATGAATAATTGGTGCCAGCAGGCCCTGTTTAACTGAATAAGATTCAAATTGGCATTTTCCTCATGTTTCTACAAATACAAATCATTGTATTGTATTCTGGTGAATATCTTAATTTAATTTAATATTTTTTCACTTCAATTGACAAAACTTTCCAGTGAAGCTAGGCAACAATTAATTTCCACATCTGTGTCTCCAGGAAAGCCAGCATAGAGTCACGGCATATAATATAAAGCTCACGGTCCACCACAGATTAATAGCATCCACACCTCAGGTTGTGGATCAGTTTTATCACAAAATATTTTGTACATCAGCAGGGAAAACTGTTTGCAATTTGTGACTGGACTAGATTCAAAAATCTGATGCACAGAAGAATTATTTGCACAGTATTTTGTATTAGTTGCTAGACAATTTACATAGAAGTGTTAGGCGCTCCCCCCCCTGGTGAATGCTATGTACTTACCTTTCTCTGTTTCTCTCCCGAGTACAGGCCTCGTGGCTGTGAGTCTGGAATCAAGGGGTTAAAGGCTCCTGTACCCGATTGGCCAAGCTGCATCAGGTGACGGGTGACTCATCTGAAGCTTAAATACCAGAGTTTCCCAGGATTCTCTCTCTTCTTCGTAGACCCTGACTTGTGAGCAGCCTGCTGGTGTGAGCTGAGGAAGGCCTGGCCACATGGCATAGAACTTTGTGTACTTTCACCATTACTTGTTAACAAATATTGAATTGGGACGGATAAGGGCTGACCTTAGTGTTTTCGTGTATTTTGTTTCAGGGTTATATCTCTTTAGGCAGGTTTTCGAGTCTCTGGTTCGACGGTCCATTACGTGGCTGGCTGGAGCACTGTTTAATTGTTTGTTAGTCCATCCATATCCCTGACTGGGTTGTTTGAATCAGGTTTGGGTTTTGGGTTCCATTGAATAATTAAAAGATTTTTGAACTTGAACCTGGTTTTTGAATTATGTTACGCGGCTCTGAAGTACCTGCATTTGGGAGTCGTAACAGAAGCATAGAAAATAGGTGCAGGAGGAGGCCATTCGGCTCTTCGAGCCAGCACCACCATTCATTGTGATCATGGCTGATCGTCCCCTATCAATAACCCGTGCCTGCCTTCTCCCCATATCCCTTGACTCCACTAACTCCTAGAGCTCTATCTAACTCTCTCTTAAATCCATCCAGTGACTTGGCCTCCACTGCCCTCTGTGGCAGGGAATTCCATATATTCACAACTCTCTGGGTGAAAACGTTTTTTCTCACCTCAGTCTTAAATGACCTCCCTTTATTCTAAGACTGTGGCCCCTGGTTCTGGACTCGCCCAACATTGGGAACATTTTTCCTGCATCTAGCTTGACCAGTCCTTTTATAATTTTATATGTTTCTCTAAGAACCCCCTCATCCTTCTAAACTCCAGTGAATACAAGCCTAGTCTTTTCAATCTTTCCTCATATGACAGTCCCGCCATCCCAATCTCGTGAACCTACGCTGCACTGCCTCAATCACAAGGATGTCCTTCCTCAAATTATGAGACCAAAACTGTACACAATACTCTAGATATGGTCTCACCAGAGCCCTATACAACTGCAGAAGAACCTTTTTACTCTTATACTGAAATCCTCTTGTTATGAAGGCCAACATTCCATTAGCTTTCTTCACTGCCTGCTGTACCTGTAAGCCAACTTTCAATGACCGGTGTACAAGGACGCCCATGTCTCGCTGCACCTCCCCCTTACCTAACCTAACCCCATTGAGATAATTATCTGCCCCCTTGTTTTTTCCGCCAATGTGGATAACCTCACATTTATCTATATTATACTGTATCTGCCACGCATCTGCTCACTCACTCAACCTGTCCAGGTCACCCTGCAACCTCCTAACATCCTCTTCACAGTTCACACTGCCACCCAGCTTTGTGTCATCTGCAAACTTGCCAGTGTTGCTCCTAACTCCCTCTTCCAAATCATTAATATATATGGTAAACAGTTGCGGCCCCAATTTAGGATGTGGGAAGGGGGTGGCATTGATTCTTAGGCAGCTTTTGTCTCTTCCTCACTCTGAAGAGCAAAACCACCGCAAAGAGCTAAACCACACCAATCCAGAGCTAGCAAGTCACATAAATGAACGGAGATCAGTCCTGGAAAATTACTTCAAATAGGAAAAGCAGAAGCAATTGGTGGCGCAGGGAAAAACATGGAATAAGGCCGAAAGTTTCAGAATGGTCAAAAGATGTAAAGACTTGAATTTTCTGATCTCTACTCTTAGATCCAGTACCGAATGCCTGCAATAATGGCTGGCAATTTGTGGTGATGGAATTTGAACTTGTAACTCGAGTCACTTGACTGCTTCCAGCACCAGAGCCCTATATTTCAGTTTCTCAGTTACCCTAATTGCTGCCTTGTTGATTCTGTAGGGTTAGAAGTTAATGTACTCCCAGGCCTACTGACAGAACTACATTTTGGTTCTTTCTGTCTTGCTTCACCAATTGTTTGATTTACTATTATGGAAATTAGTTTTAAGTGCACCTCACTTGTCCTTGATGTATAAAAGATGCATACATCAGCTATACCAGTGTCTTAAGTCACAGCAAATGTTTATTCCACTGTATTGTGCACAGATTCATGTATTGTGCTTATTCTCATCATATACATGGTCGTCAACTTCTGTTTCTTTTGGGAAAAGGGTTCCAGTTTGTGAAATGTGACTGTGAAACACTGGTGTTGTTTCTGAAATCCCATGAGACTGAAAAGGCAGGAGCTGTACCAAAATTACCACTTAGCTGCACATGCAAAGATAAATCAAAACCCTCGGATAAAGCTGCTTAAGTTTCTGAACATTTCCAGCTTTAATACAACTGATCACGAATGCACAGCTATTTATCAACCTTACAACCTTAGTAAATTTGTACCTTCACACATTCAAAGATGTCAGAAAATATTATTTTTCAACTCTAACATCATGGAAATGGAACTAAAATGGAAAGCCTAAGTAATTGACCTGTTCTTTTGTGGCTAAAATTGAAACTGTTCACCTCTAGGCACTAGGGAAATCAATTTCTGTATTTTAAATTAAATTCTGGGGAGAAAGGTAGAAAAGCTTTAAACATGTAAAATGACAAATTGAACCATCAATCTAATATAGTAACTTCCTGGGGTAAAAGGTTAAAATAAAATGGCAGTTTTATGTAAAGAATATCAATACTACAAAGTTGTTGAGCTCATTAAAACTTTGCAAAATTTCTATCCATCATGAGCATTTGGGACTCACCTACACAACACAGTCCAATAAGTTTGCTTCTTTTAATATACCATTGCAAATGAAGAATGCCAATAATTGGCAATAGAAGTTTGTTGATTTATTTCTAAAAAACTGCAGATGCTGGAAATCTGCAATAAAAACAGATAATACTGGAAATGCTCAGCATACAGACAGCATATGTAGAAAAAGAAAAGAACAAATGTTTCAGTTGATGTTCAGGCACCTCATCAGAACTGAATGAGTGGGAAAAGTAAAGTTTAAGATGCTGAGAGGCTGAAAGAGGGAAGGATAAGACAAAAGGAAAATCTTTGATAAGGAGAGGCCAGGATTCCTATGTGGATATGCTATGTGAAGATATCTGGTTGATAGATAAATGAGAGCAAATAGAGAAAGAGAAAACGCATGCACATGTAAAAGCTGTGAAATGCAGGTCATAGCAGGGAAGGATGCTGGATGACAACCAGTATCATTTTGATATATTCAGATGGCCATAACATTCTTCACATGAAAGTTAGTAGCCATAATCTAGATGTTGCATGATAATTAGGTTTACTAGGATAATAGAATGTGAACTGAATCTTGAACATGTTTCCCGTCATAGTTTTAAAATTCTTATTAAAGTTTTGCTATCAGGTAGTCAGACCACTCCATTTTCAAACATGCTGATTATGTACTCCTCCTTGGTAATTATGGATATTTTTATAATAATGAACAAGTCTATTGTCATCGGCACAGTGTCATTGTACTTCCGGTGGCGCTGGTGCCAGCTGCCTCCACCTACAGCCCGGTATCTTTTTTGTATTGTTTTGTTTTTTTGTTTTTGTTAAAGTGTGTTTTTGATGGGATTTTTTATGTCTTTATGTGGGGGAAGCGGGCACGGTAAGGGGGATACCGTCCTTCAGTCGCTTCCTGGAGAGGACGCGACTATTATTCGAGTCACGTCCCCCCCCCCCAGCGGCCTACCTGGATTGGCGCGGCCTTTCCTGCCGGGATCGACCAGAGCTCCAGCAGCGGCGGGACAGCGCTGAAACATCGCGGGGCTGGCAATGCCTTACCGGGGGTCGCCGTCTGGAGCCCGGAGTGCTGGACCTGCTGCACCGACATCATGGAGCTGCGGTTTGCGGGCTCCCAACGCGGGCGGCGCTGATAGACAACGCGGGGTCCTGCGACTCCGCCCGGCTCAGCCTGCGGACTCGGGAGCTGCGGACTCCGGCTGCGGGAGGCGGCTGATCTGGAGGTCCGGGCCGCTGAGGAGGATGTTCACCGTCGGGGTTCGGCGTCGGCGTTCCACCAGCCCGGCGTGAGGGCCTGAACATCGGGCCACCCGGGGCGGCGACTGCGGGTGCTAGGAAGGCCTCGACCACGAGTGAACAACTGGGAAGAACGGAGGGGAGGCTGGCTGGACTATGGTGCCTTCCTCACCTTGGTACCACTGTGTTATGTTGTGTCGTAGACTTTCAGTGTTTGTGCTTTTTTTTAAATTCCATTTTATTTTTGATATGTTTTATTATTTATTATTATTTATTTATTTTTATGATACTGCCTGTAAGGGAAATTCATTTTGTTGTCCCTAACTGAGACAATGACAATAAATTTGAATACAATACAATACAATACAATTGTTGATACGTATTGTACTGCATTGTTCACTAGTGCACTAAATTGCCTCCATCAGAGACACACGCTCTGTAGTCTGGCACAAAAGCCGATTTAAGCCACAGATTGAGTTTAGTTTAGTTTAGAGATACATCGCGAAAACTGGCCCTTTGGCCCACTAAGTCCTTGCTGATCAGCGAGCCACACCCACTAACACTATCCTTTACACTCTGGGGCCAAATTGCAATTTTACCAAGCCAATTAGCCTACAAACCTGTGCGTCTTTGGAGTGTGGAAGGAAACCGGAGCATCCGTTGAAAATCCACGCAGATCACTGGGAGAATGTACAAACTTCCTACAGACAGCACCTGAAGTTAGGATCGAACCTGGGGCTCTGGCCCTGTAAGGAAGCAACTCTACTGCTGTGCCACCGTTCCGCCCATAGTCTTTCAGTGTAATTAAGCAATAGTTCAAGGAATGGGGAGAAATAACATTTAGCTCTTAATTCAAATGTAATGTTATATTAGTTGTGGTTTCACATTTTCTTGCTTTGATAGTGGATATTAATCTTACCATCTATAGCCAGTTTCAGGTCTGTCAGTGTACTCCGAACCCGTGCAAGAACTTGCTGCATTCGATCAATTTCCTGCCGCAAGAAGATATTCATTGGTTGGATTGCACCCATTTTCTGCAGACGAGCTTTAACCTGCACATTATGGTACAAATAATGTTATTTTATTTCAACCGAGTATACATAACATTTAAACATGCATATGTTTTATTTTAATAGCATCGACTATGTTTTATTAATGTCAATGGTTGCAGCCCGCTCTTTAACTCTGCTCTTATGGATAGTGGAGTTAAGGGATATGGAGAGAGGCAGGAAAGGGGTACTGATTGTGGATGATCAGCCATGGTCACATTGAATGGCGGTGCTGGCTCAAAGGGCCAAATGTCCTACTCCTGCACTTATTGTCTATTAACATTCAAATAATCTTGGATACAAAAACAAAGCTTAATACCTTGCAAAAAAATAATCGCAGTATCAACATAAATACTATATTGGATTATTTACAGATTATGCAAAAGTAGACAAAAGTAGACACAGATTACAAAAGAAAACAGAGCTGGTGTAACTCAGTGAGTCAGCAGGACAGAAGGCCTCCAAACCGAAATATTGCCTATTCTTGTCCTCCAAAGATGCAGCCTGACCCACTGAGTTACTCCAGCACTTTGCATCTTTTTATGTAAAAGTAGGTTTTTGATTTGCATTGGCAAACTGTGCCTCAGAGAGACAAAGCTGGCAATAAAGAATGTACTACGATACAATGATACGATGCCACTTTATTGTCAGACCGAGGTCTGAAATTTGTTTTTGCATACAGCCATACAGTAAAATAAAGAACACAACACACAAATAGAGTTCAAGTTCAAGTTCAAGTGAGTTTATTGTCATGTGTCCCTGATAGGACAAGGAAATTCTTGCTTTGCTTCAGCACACAGAATATAGTAGGCATTTACTACAAAACAGATCAGTGTGCCCATGTCCAACATAAAACATCCCCACACAGCAGAATCGAAATGTTTCCCTCTGTGAGGGAAGGCATCAAAGTCAGTCATCTTCCTTTAATGTTCCTCATGTTCACCCGTGGTCGGGGCCTCCGGAGCCCTCCGCAGTCGCTGCTACGGGCGGCCCGCCGCTCAGGCCCGCTCGCCAGGATGATGGAACTCCGACATCGGGACTGGAGGACAACCTCCGCGGCTTGGACCTCCGAATCGGCCGCCTCCCACTATAGTCCACGGCTCCTGATGTCCCCAGGCCGCGCCGGGCGGAGATTCAACGCTGGCGACCCTTGGCAAAGGGCCCCAGCGCGATGTTGGAGTCAGCACCGCCCGCGCTGGGAGCTCCGAGAACCGCAGCTTTGCGATGTTGGAGCAGCGGGCCCAGCACTCCGGAGCTTCAAACGGCGATCCAGGCAGGTATCGCCTGCTCCGCGGTGAATCCAGCACCCCGCCGCCAAAGCTCTGGCCCAGTCCCCGGTCGGAAAGATTGCTCCGATCCAGTGGTAGGCCGCGAGGAGGGGGGCGAGGACGCTACTCTGAGAAATAGTCACGTCCTTGCCAGGAAGCGACTGGGAAACGGTTCCCCCCTTACCCTACCCCCCTCCCCCACATAGAAAAGTTAAAGATTCCCCAAAACAAACTGTTTAGACAAACTAAAATTAAAAACAGATAGGAAAAAACGGACAGGCTGACATAAAATAACTGACATAAAATAAGTCAGTTAATTCCTCAGATATATTAAGCATGATGAAAATGTCATTCCTGAAATGTGATATAAATTATACTCAGTAAATGGCAAATGCTCACTGCATTACAGTAAACCCTAATTATAACCATTGGAGAGACAATTTTTGCCAATTATTCGCTATATCATTGTGTAAATAGTAGAAACAAATGACTGCAGTTGCTGGTTAATACACAAAAGGACATAAAGTGGTGGAGTAACTCAGCAGGTCAGGCAGCATCTCTGCAGAACGTGGTTGGATGATGTTTCAGGTTTAGACCCTTCTTCAGTCTCTCGGTCCGAACTGGGCCTGGTATCCAGGCGAGTTAACGGCCTCGACCTGCTTTGGTAGGGGGAGTGGCAAGAATCGGCGGACTCAATGGTTGCAGCCCGTGGACAGACTGTCCAGGTGAGAGATGATGGTGGTGGCGGCGATGGCAGGCATGGTCTGTAAGCTGAGATTGGCATAGGTAGCCGGGTCTGTAAGCATCAAGGGAGGTTGTGCGAGCCAGGGGTGGCATCGGAGGCATTGGTAGGTCCGTCTACTATAAATGAAATCTGTTATAAAGAGATGTTAAAATGAGGGTTCATTGTATTGTTTATTAGTATCAGGTGGCACAGTGGTGCAGTGGTAGAGCTGCTGCCTCAGAGCGTTAGAGACATGTGTTTGACCCTGACGTTGCGCGCTGTCTGTGAGGAGTTTGCACGTTCTCCCTGTGCCCATGCGAGTTTCCTCCAGGTGCTATCGTTTCCTCCCACTTAGCAAAGACGAGCAGGTTTGCAGGTTAATTTGTAAAATTGGCCCTAGTGTGGGGAGTGTATGCGGAAATGGGATAACATAGGATTAGTGATAATGTGTAATCGATAGTCAGCATAGACTGTGAGCTGAATGGCCTGCTTCTCTAAAACTGATATCGAAAGTCTGCAAATTGGGCTTTTATGGAGATCACAAATGACTTGAGAAAATTTCACTTCAGGGGAAGCAAAGATCAATGCTGCAAACGGTGAAAATTCATAAAAGCTGACAAAGGGTCTTCATCCTGGCCTGCTCAGTGCCTTAACTGCAAACTGTTTTCAATGTTTTCAGGAACAAACATGTTGGGATTCATCTGAACAAAGTTGAAATAAATTGCACAGGAGCTTTATTGAAAGTAATGCATAAACCCGTTCAGGGTTATGTGGCTTGCCACTGTGGGAAATAATTGGACACATTCTTCCACTCACTGTCAGACATTTGCTCAATTTATAAATTGTTTTACAACATTTATGTAAATAAGATGAGTAAGAAATCTGATTACTCAACGTAAAGTTTTGCTGAGGTTTTGAGTTCACATGTAATCTTTTCTCTGACAAAGGCTTTGAAAAATTGTTCTATTGAAATAACACAGATGTTCAAATTGTTCTAATAAATAGTGTTGAAGAGAGACAGAAAACAAATAGATCCAAATACAGTCTGCAGTATCCAGTTTGTAGAAATATGTAAAGTAATTTCTATATCTCTGATCTTACATATATACCATAAGAACTCAATTCAGTTACTACAGGTGCACAACCTTTTATCCGAAAGCCTTGGGACCAGACACTTTTCGTAATTTGGAATTTCTCGGCTTTCGGAATGGAAGATTTTTAGCGTAGATTTTAACAGCTGGCTCAGTGGTAGAGTGCTCGCCTTATATCCGCAAGGTCGCGAGTTTGCGCCTCGATCCCGGCAGTTACTCGATCGCGAGTTTGAGTCTTCAATGTAGTTTTTTCTTGCAGAATAGGAGAGAATAGGGAGGGTTAGGCTGGGATCATTCTCTGCGAGATGATCTTAGTGCGGGAGACAAGTGTAGGAGAGTTGTACTGACTGTGTGGGCAGAACTTTGGAAGTGATTGCCCACCATTCTCAAAAGCCGCTGTGTCTCCCTGTCCCTCCAACTCCAGAGGAATCCGCTCCCCGATGGGCCGCTACGGCGACAAGTGGCAGTTCGCTCACAGCCCGAGCTGCGCCACCCCAAGAACAAGACGTACCTTGCACACCATCAGCTTCTGCCCCTACGGGGAGCGTGTTCCTCTGGAGTTGGAACAGGGCTGGGCTGCTGCTGGCTGTGGGTCTCTGGGATCTCCGTACTTGCAGTGGGCCTGGGGGTCGGTGTCCCGTTGGTCCTGACGTCTCCGGTGACTGGCACTGACCTGCTGGCATCGCCGACGTGAAGACAGTGCAAAGCCCCCGCGCCGGTGCAATGGGCGGGGAGCTGGAGAGGGGAGGGAAGGGGTCACACACATGGCCGGGAAGCAGAGGGGTGTAGGTGGGGTGAAACTGAAGGGAGTGACAATCTGCTGCTGCCTGCCAAAAAGTTCCCACGCAAGTCTACCGTGGGAACTTTTTAACTCAGCGGGCAGGCAGCAGCAGATTGTCAATTATTAACCCTCCCGCGCAATATACCCTCACCTTCTCTTTTATGAATGGGGATTTAGTTCCCCTTTCTTCGAGGACTGATCGGAGGTTCCGCTGTCACCTCTGCGGGCCGCCCTCGGTGAACGTCTTCAAGGACCTTTCTTCAAGGACCGAAAAAATGTCCGCTATTCGGAGCTTTTCGTTATTTGGAATTTCGGATAAAAGGTTGTGCACCTGTACATGCACCGTTATTTACTTCTCTGGTTTAGACTTTCTATTCCACAATCTAGTCTTGTCATTCTCATTGTTATTCATCATACTTATTCATAGTAAATTGCATCTTCCACTTGTATGGCAATTCTGCTGACCTCCCAATGTCTTGTTGAAGAATTTAATAACCCTCATTATTATCTAAACATTTTACTTCGGAGTCACGTGAGTGACTACGTGAAGAAGGCCATCATTACGTCTGACGCATTGCCCAACGACGGACTGGCAGGCGCGCTGCTCCTGCCAGCGGTAAGTTTAAACCTGCAAGGTAAGTTTTAAACTTATTTCTAGGTTTCTTTTTTGTGTTGCAGGAAGCTCTTTACAGAGTTTGCCTGCTGGATTCGGGCGAAGTCGGACAGGCCGCGGGGAAACCGGTTATGGACCGTGGGGAATCCTGGTCCGGACCGCGAAAGCGGGTAGCCGGCAGCCGTCGGGTTTGCTTCCCTAGTCACTGACAAGGAGGTCAGCGACACCCAGGAGGGGAGTGCGAGCTATGGTTCCCCCAGTAATGGGGTAAAACCAGCAGTAAGCCGGTCTCGGGACCCGAGTCGCTGTCAGTGGAGTGAGTCGCTGACAGTGCGGTCAGCGGCTCCCAGACCGCAATGGTGCCCCAGAGACGGGGTCTAACCACGAGAAAGCCGGTCAGGCCTTGGGACTCGGGCGAGTCGGACCAGGAGGTTTCCCCTCCTTCAATGGGTATTGTCTGCGGACGCCTGAACCCACATGGAGCACCTGATGGAGAGGTGCTCCACTATGATATACTCCATAGGATGGAGTTATCAGCCCGGGTATTATGGAGAACCCGCTGGCGGCGGCACCTGTGTCAGGGCTGCACAATGCCTCCCTCTCTGAGGAGGGGAGCATTCAGGGTCAGTTTTTTCAGTCTGACTCAGAGCAAAAGTTCTGATATAGGTCCGTAGGAGGGGCCATGTCAGCGCTGGTATCCTCAGGGGCCTGCGGCAGCACCTGTTTTCTGGGCTGCCTACGAATCTCCTTCGCTGTGGAGGGGAGTGCGAGGAAATACTCGCAAGCGAAGGAGTTACTGCCGGAAGAATTGGTTCCAGCCGTTGGCAGATATCCCGGAAGGGGCCAGAGTTGCTCCTCACGCTACAAGTGCCGGCAGTAAACAGCGCTATCAGGGGTGACATGGAGGAAATGAAACCAGCTGCCGAATCTTTTCTTCAGGTAAGACTTATCCAACAGGTATACCTGGATGAGGAAGGTAAAGCTGGCAGACTGATCAAGGTTCATCGTATCCACGAAGACGTACCCCACGCCTCATTGGCAGTAAGCAGTTCACTGAATCTGGTGACAGCTTGATAGCTGGACAGCGGCTTGTCAGGCCAAGGTCCAAAGGCGGTCTCAGGAAATATGGAATCCACATACACTACCATTCCTACTCTCCAGTCAAGGACGGGAATAGAACCCACATCAGGGGGCGTTGAGCTAACCATAGACCACCGGTAACCATGGAGGTAGGTGGGTCTGGTTCTTCTGAAACATGGGGTAAGTGGACCATTTACAAGTTGGTAATATTCACAATTGTTTTGGTACAAAAGATTATGATAACTTGAGACTCAGATCAGTTATACTAAAATGATAATATTAGATTGGGTTATTATTGCAGTATAGAATAGGTACCAAGCTTGGCTTGGATTTGGGGCCAGAGTTGTCTTTCGAGGCAGGCTCAGTATTATGGCCAGGATTGCCTTCTGGAACTAGCTCGGAAATATGGCCAGAGTTGTCCGGAGTAGCCTTTCAAGGCAGGCCCAGTATAATGGCCAGAGTTGTCTTTTGAGGCAGGCTCAGTATTGGCCAGGATCACCTTTCGAGACAGGCTCGGGAATCTGGCCTGAGTTGTCATTCAAGGCAGGCAAGGAATTATGGCAGGCGTGGCCTGTTCATTGTGTAAGATGGAGGATGTCGGTTCATAATTGATTTTATTCACATGTGCAACATAGATTTCAGGTCCCATTCACAGGGATCCCAGAAGGCATTGGAATTTATCTGGATGGGGCTATGATAACAGTTAATGCATTGCAAATGGGCTACTTCAGCTCCCAGGTCATCTACCAAATTACTAACTGGGTGCTGGGACTGCTCAGAGCTCAAAAACACTTGTTATGGCTTATCTGGATGATATTCTCAACGCTGTGTTCAAACTGATCAGCCGCAACTAGATTTGAGAAACTGAGGTTACTCATCCATCCAGTTAAATTTAAGTTGATACCATCTACATTTATTGATTATTCGGTTTTACCTTTAACTATTTATTTATCTGTAACTCGCCCTGGGGCAAGAGATTGGAATCAATAGAAGCCTGTAGCAACCTTGTTATCAAGCAGTCTTCTATTCATCAAGTGTAATTAGCATTATAGCGGCTGTGTTTCAGCTGTGCAATTGGGCCTTTGCATTATCAGAACTTACTATGTGCAAAGTAATAGCCTGTCAAGTGCCATATAGGTCACAGTTACAGACTTATGCTTTTACCAGCTGAGGCCACCAAAGTCACTAAGGTGGATGAACAATATTCAGCATTGCTCCAGTAGTTTTGGTCACTAATCTTTAGTTATATTTCAGACTGATGCTTGTGCTCAAAGATGGGAAATTATGAATGCCATCTCTAGTTATGGAGGGGGATGGGATTTGCATGAATTACCCATTCTTCAGTTATTCGTATCAACTACCTATAGACATTAGGTGCATGCTATGGGTTAAAGGGTTATTGTGTGGATTTGCATGATATGCATGCTCAGTTACAGGTTGATACACTGTGGTGGTGGCATATGTTGGTCACATGGGTAAAATTATAACACTAAATAGATGTTGGATCACAAAGTATTGTATGACATTATGGCTCGATGGAACACCAAATATCAATATGTTTGCATCCAGGCTCATTCACTGGTTGTAAAGACATGTGGCATCATAGTGGCCAGAGGTACATTTTCGCTACATGGGGGAGGAATGTTATTTTATGTCGTTGCTCAATTTGCCTCATCAGTCGGGTCTTGCAATAAGTTCAGCAAGATCCCGATTCAGGGTTTTCGTACTGTCTGACTGGCCTATGCAGCCATGGTGTTTCCGCAAATGTTGGGAATTATAGTACAACTTATATGGGTTTCTAAACACAAAACTTTGCTGGTTCAGCCTGGGACTCGGGGAACCAGCCTCTGCATGATTAATCAATTCATTGCCTTACAGAATCTGAGAAGACAGCTCTTGCGGCTCGGATTGTCAGACCGATCCGTGTTTGTGCTCACTTCGTAGTGCAGGGATAGCACCAAGAAAGCAGTACATTTCCTCTTCAGGAGATGGAAGCGTTCTGTTTAAATGCTATGTTACATTTATACGGCACGGACACTAACATCTTAGAGTTCATTTTCAATGGGCCCTTGAAAATAAATTAAGTTATAGTCCTCAGACCTAAGTACTCGGAAGTATGGGATATTGACGTTGTGTTTAGCTTAGAGAAGCGATTATGTAATAGCACAATTGACACTGCTTGTGCTGTTTTGTCATTCTTTATAATTCCATAAGTGGGACGATAAATGATTGGCTATTCACCCGCTGTTCACTAACGTTATGCAAGGTGTTTTTTATATGACCGCTCTAAAAGCCTACAGTCATCGTAGTGTGCAATGTATATCAGTAAATTATTATGCAGATATTCATCTACTGTATTCCTAATGGGAGCAGTACCTTTAAGTTGATTATGCTTTTACAAACACAGTCTTTACTCAATCTCTGGCTCAGTGTCTGGGTCCAAACTGACATTAGGATAGTTTGTTATGGGAATGATCTCATGAAGCAAAACGGGCATGGTTGCGTATATTTGGAGTTGACAGCATACCCACCAGATTGGAGATTGGGGGTGTTATTATGTATACAGGTACACTGAACTTGCTAGTACCTATGAGATGAAAGATCGTTTCTTCATTGTTATTTAATAGTCTCTCAAGAGATTGCTGATGGCTCATTAGCAGCCAATAGAATGGATATTTCCCTTTCATCATACAGCAAGAGGTTTTCATAGTGCGTGTTCAGAAGTTATAACATTTGGTTAAATATGTCTGGATATTTGCAGATAGAATTCTGAACAAGGTTGCATGAGTTATTGTCTAACTCTAAGCCAATTGGGACTATGGTCTGATTAAGAGCAATGGCCATGTATGCAAGTTAGCATCATGGTATTAATAACCCATGTTTTCTACCATTTATGGTTTATCTGTTTAAGTGTTTCACACACAGATTAGGTTACTGCATGAAACCACAAAGCTTTGAAGTCTTCGCGTCATTAAACGAGAACTTACCGTTTGAAGTTTGATCTTTTTTTATGAGAAGTTGAAGTGAGGGAATACGTGCCCTCCACTCCCAACCCCGATTCTCATGAAAGATCATCCGGTAACTCTAGTCTCGTTAGTCTTTCTATAGTTTAAGTTCTGCAACTGGTCTGTGGTTTCATACAGTTACTCTGAAGATTGACGCGCCTGCGGGCTGGCGGGCTCTTCACGTATTCCCTCATTTCAACTTCTCATAAAATAAAGATCAAACTTCAAACGGTAAGTTCTCGTTTAATCTTTCTATTTCTATTTTCTCCAGAAATTCTTCTTTGGAAGGACAACTTATTATCTTTGCTCCTAAATAAGTTCAGAAGTGATAGAAGACGAATTAAGCCATTCGGCCCATCAAGTCTATTCCACCTTTCAATCATGGCTGATCTATCTTTCGCTCTTAACCCCATTCTCCTGCCTTCTCCCTTGTCACCGTACTAATCAAGAGTCTATTAATCTCTGCCTTAAAAAATATCCATTAACGGCCTCTGATAGGAACAATCCAAGTAAAATTAGCATTTTCATTATAAAGAAAGCAAATATATGATTGTAAAGTGATTGTGGTAGTGATACTTAAAGAGCATAGAACATAAAACAGTATAGCACAGGAATGTTTGTGCCAAACATGATGCCGTTAAACTGATCTCATCTGCCTTTACATGATCGATATCCTTCTATTCCCTGTACTTCCATGTGCCAATCTAAAAGCCACTATCGTATCTGCCTCCACCACCAACTCTGGTAATACGTTCCAGGCCCCCACCATGTAAAAACCCTGTCCCACACATTTTTGTTAAACTTATCCTATCTATGCCTCTCAGAATTTTATTTACTTCTATCAAGTCTCCCCTCAACCTCTGACATTCTAGAGAAAATAATCCAAGTCTATCTAACCTTTTCCCGTAGCTGAAACCCTCTAATCCATGCAGCTTTAGGTGAACCTCCACTGCACCCTCCCCAAAACCTCCACATCTTTCCTGTAATGGGGCAACTAGAACTTCATGCAATACTCCCAATGTGGCCTAACCACATGAACATAATTTGGTTTTTACTTTAGCATTCTTCAATATAAATTCTGAAACGGACTGATTTTTTTTCTCAATGAATGAGTCGTCAAACAGAATATTCTTTGCTCATCTGCCCAGGAATTGACAAGAGTTATTTTCAATACAAAAATAGTACAGTAGCAATTAATTAGGGAAAGGCTGTAATGACATTTAGGAATTTTGATTGATATTTGTTTCCTCAAGACAAAATCTGATTGAGGGGTTTTATATTTTACCTCATGCGGGATATAGACTGGTGGTAGTTTTTCCAGCATTTCATTTGCTAGACGTTGTACAGTGCTTTCTCTGGTCTCTCCTCCACCACCACCACTGTCCTTAGGTTGGATATTGACTATTGTATTAAGGGTCTCATTGGCCATGTTAGTCTGATAAGTTATATCTGCATTTGAATGAAGTCCAAATACCTAAAAAGATAAAATATTTAAAATACAGTTTTTTTCTTACATTAAATAGTAAAAAGTTTTTGTCCATTCATGTTAAAACATGGCAATAGATATTTTTACCATGTTTGGTTGAAGTTGAAATGAGTGGTATAAAATGTCTAGCTCTAAAAATGTAATGTCATTTTCCCTATTACAGATGATGAAATATGCATGTTGAAATATGATATATGCAATGACAGAAAATGTTAGTGACAACATCTGTAGATAGATGTTCTCAGAGTGTGTCAGGTATTTGACCTTTCAAAGTAATTGGTCTGGGCCTGAAATATTAAATTTGTTTCTTGTTCAACTATACAATACTGCCATACTGTATCAATTAAGTATTTTCACATTTTCCTTTCTATTTTTAGATTTCCAGCATTAAATCTTTTTTGCTTATGTAACCATCTTGCTTAGCTTTGCCCCTTTGCTTTATGAACAACTATTTTTCACACAAAATTGAGCTGCAGCACTATATGCATTATACAGATTTTTTTTAGAAGTGCTGTTTTTACATAAAAATTCTAAACAGGAGTTCCCAGCTTATTAAAAGCTTATTACTTTTCCAGTTGTTAAATCATTAGCCATTTCCATCATCCCCCGGTATTTATTGTGCCTTATAATACTATAATCGATCTCTTGAACAAATGTGTGCATAAAAAGCAGAAATGTAGTTGATTCATGCTAAGAATTAATAGTAATTATGTGTTATTCAAAATGCTGGTTAATGATTTTATCTTAGCAAATTAAATTTTGTATACCTCAGGACTATCAACCAGTGGCAGACTTTCAATGTACTGCAGGATATCTTGAATTGTCTTGCCCTGTGGAATGACATAGCCTTTGTAGAAGCAGAATTTATCTGAGAACATGATTTCCCCAAACCAGACAGTCGCAAATGTGTTGAGTAGATGCTTATCCAGATCATCTGTCACTCGTCCACCATACTGTACTTCCCCCAGCATGTAGCGCATGCAGCTCCAGTTCACACCGCGTTTAATGTCCATTTCATCCAAGTGATTCTGTACAAACTGAACACTGGCAGTAAAATCCGCTTGATTAAATTCATACGGAATGTTCCATCCAAGAGGACCAAACTTGCGTCTTTCCTGTAAAGTTAGTTGGAAATAAAGAACATAGAATCAAAAGAACATTGCATATAGTGTTTCACATGATTTTAAGGTGTCTTGAAGCACTAGGAAGGACTTTTGAATTTTTGGTGTATTGTCATTGCAGTAATGTAGATAAGTAACCAGCTACAATGTGATATTGGCCAAGTAATTCATACTGTGATGATATTAACTGAATAATAAGTAAGAAACCGGAAATGTTTTGATCTGTTCCAAAATAAGCCAGAGTATCTTTACATGACAGAATTGGTCAACGTCGGCATGGATTTATGAAGGAGAAATCATGCTTGACTCATTTTCTGGAATTTTTTGAGGATGTAACAAGTAGAATGGATAAGGGGGAGCCAGTGGAGGTGGTGTATCTGGACTTTCAAAAAGTCTTTGATTTTGGTCCCACACAAGAAATTAGTTTGCAAAATTAGAGCACGTGGTATTGGGGGACAGTATTGACATGGATAGAGAACTGGTTGGCAGACAGGAAGCAAAGAGTAGGAATTAACGGGTCCTTTTCAGAATGGCAGGCAGTGACTAGTGGGGTGCTGCAAGGCTTGGTGCTGGGACCACAGTTATTTACAACATATATTAACGATTTAGACAAGGGAATTAAATGTGACATCTCCAAATTTGCGGATGGCACAAAGCTGAATGGCAGTGTGAGCTGCGAGGAGGATGGTATGAGGCTTCAGGGTGACTTGGACAGGTTGGATGAGTGGGCAGATGCAGTATAATGTGACAAGAACAATGGCAGATTATTATCTGAATGGTGTCAGATTAGGAAAAGGGGATGTGCAACAAGGCCTGGGTGTGCTTGTACATCAGTCACTGAAAGTAAGCATGCAAGTACAGCAGGCAGTGAAGAAAGCTAATGGCATGTTGGACTTCATTGCAACAGGATTTGTGTTTGGTGCAAAGAGGTCCCACTGCAGTTGTACAGAGCCCTGGTGAGCCACACCTGGAGTATTGTGTGCAATTTTGGTCTCCTAATCTGAGGAAGAAAATTATTGCTATTGAGGGAGTGCAGCGTAGGTTCACCAGGTTAATTCCCAGGAACGCGGGATTGACATATGATGAAAGAATGTGTCGACTGGGCTTGTATTCACTGGAATTTAGAAGGATAAGAGGGGATCTTATAGAAACATATAAAATTCTTAACGTATTGGTCACTCTAGATGCAAGAAATATGTTCCCAATGTTGGGGGAGTCCAGAACCAGGGGTCACATTTTAAGAATAATGGGTAGACCATTTAGGAGATGAGGAAACATTTTTTTCACCCAGAAAGTTGAGAATCTGTTGAAGTCTCTGCCACAGAAGGCAGTGGTGGCCAATTGACTGGATGTTTTCAAGAGTTAGATTTAGCTCTTGGGTTAAAGGAATCAAGGGATATGGGGAAAAAGCGGGAACGGGGTACTGATTTTAAATGATCAGCCATGATCATATTGAATGGCAGTGCTGGCTCGAAGGGCTGAATGGCCAACTCCTGCACCTATTTTTCTATGTTTCTACATCCATCTGAGAGGACAAGCAAGGCATTCAGGAATCAATGAAAGCAATTACAGTTTTTATTTTTCACGTTTTATATATCAGCTCTTCCACGAGTGTCCTTTTGGTGAGAAGTAAGAACATTTAATTATACTTAAAAAACAAATGGGTTTAGGCTTAGGTTTTACTGCTGTCACATGTTTCGACATGTCGTGAAAAGCTTTGTTTTGCATGCTACTGAAACACATTCGATATACTACATCTACTGCAAATACAATCCATTCAAACTCAAGTAATATAGATAAAGAAAGCAGAAGATATTTCTCTGAATAGACCAGTTCCATGGACCAAAAGACAGCACACTGGGTGCCAATAACACAATGCCAAAAGCTATATATAGCACAATGCTATATGCCTATCATTCGGATGCACTTGCAACACTCTGTTGAAATCAATCATTGCTTGGGGTCACATTCACTTGATTAATTCCATCATCAAGCAATGCCTTTTATTATGAAATATATGTTTTAGTCCTGCAGTAGTTTTCAGTTAAAATAACTGTACATTGTTGGTCTAACAATGGTGCAAGCTGATGAACATATTTTGCAGAAACAAATAACTGTAGATGCTGGTTAATACACAAAAGGATGTAAAGTGCTGGAATAACTGCAGGTCAGGCATCATCTCTGGAGAACACAGATAGGTGATGATTTGGGTTGAGATTGGGGTTGAGACTTCAGAGATTTTGCAACCAAATTTGCAATTATTATGCAAATTGGCCAATACTATCAGAATTGCCATTATACACCGCTTTGCTTTGCAAAATATCAGTTATATCTCACAGTTATCCTTCCAATCATTTGCCATAATTTCATGATTTTTTATTACAGGTAAACTTCACAGGTATGTAAGTATCCATTTAACAATAATTGCCAAATGCAAAGTTATTCCATCAGTTCCATTAGAAAGGAAATGATTAGCGGGGGGAAGAACAAAAGGAAGAGGTGGAGCCAGTGCACTGAGGGAGAGCTGAGAAGGGGAAGAGAAAGTAGAAACTACCTGAAATTGGAGAAGTCAATGTTCATACCGCTGGGGTGCAAACTGCCCAAGCGAAATATAAGGTGCTGCTCCTCCAATTTACGGTGGTCCTCACTGTGGCCATGGAGGAGACCCAGGACAGTAAGGTCGGATTCGGAATGGGGAGTTGAATTGCTGAGTCACCAGGAGATCAGGTTGGCTATTGCGAACCGAGCGGAGGTGTTCGGCGAAGCGATCGCCAAGCCTACGCTTGGTCTCACCGATGTAGAGCAGCTGACATCTAGAGCAGCGGATGCAATAGATGAGGTTGGAAGAGGTGCAGGTGAACCTCTGCCGCACCTGGAAAGACTGCTTGGGTCCTTGAATGGAGTCAAGGGGGGAGGTAAAGCGACAAGTGTAGCATCTCCAGCGGTTGCAAGGGAAGGTGCCAGGAGAGGGGGTGGTTTGGGTCGGAAGGGACGAAATGACGAGGGAGTTATGGAGCGGTCTCTGCGGAAAGCCAGACAGGGGGAGGAGATGGGAAGATGTGGCAAGTGGTGGGATCACGTTGGAGGTGGCGAAAATGTCGGAGGATTATTTGCTTTCTCGGGACTTGCCTGTGCCTCCATCTTGTACCTCATGGTTTCCAGGTCCAGTTCCCTACCTCCCAGATCGGACCCAAACCGGACTATAGATACCGACTGGCTATCTGGCGCCTTACATAGCAATTCTCCTTCCGTGCGCTACGATCTACTCTGGCTGCGTGCGCCGGCACCAGCAGGACCTCGCTTTGACTCTCCCGAAACTTCGAGCCTCACTCGCCCAGACCTGCAACGGACCCCAACTCTACTTCATCCTACGGCAGATCCACGACTTCAACAAATGATTCCTGGCCCACCTGACTCTCCGCGACTCGACCGCCTGCAGGCCCCGGGCCCCAACGCTCGCCTGCGCCACCTGCCCGAGTACCGCTACACCATCTTGGCTCAGCACTTCCCCTCCCATTCCGAATCCGACCTTTCTGTCCTGGGCCTCCTCTATGGCCAGAGTGAGGACCACCGTAAATTGGAGGAGCAACACCTCATATTTCGCTTGGGCAGTTTGCACCCCAGCAGTATGAACATTGACTTCTCTAATTTCAGGTAGTCCCTACTTTCTCCTCCCCTTCTCAGCTCTCCCTCAGCCCAATGGCTCCACCTCTTCCTTCCTTCTTTCCACTACCCCCCCCCCCCCCACCCTCACATCAGTCTGAAGAAGGGTTTTGACCCGAAACGTTGTGCATTTCCTACGCTCCACAGATGCTGCCTCACCCGCTGACTTTCTCCAGCATTTTTGTCTACCTTCGATTTTCCAGCATCTGCAGTTCCTTCTTAAACATAATAGGAAGCAGATTCATTTTATTGTGCTAATAGTAAAGATTCAAAATTCACAAATTATAGGCAATTACAGTCTTTGTAGAAATACATTTCTTAGAAAATTCAATATAGCTGCTGAGAAGGCGACAGTCACAAATAATCTTTAGGGAGGAGTAACCATAATGTGATTGCATTTTAAATTGACTTTGATACTGATGTTCTTCACTCCGATATTGTTCAATCTTGAAACTAAAAGAAAACTACAGAAGCATGGCTACAGTTGAACAGAAAAATACACTGCAAAATATGATGGACAGGCAAAGGCCTGGATAGAAAATGGACAATTTGGAGAAAAATATTCCTTTAAGATTAGCCCATCCATGGGCAACAATAGAAATTAAAATTGCTATAACTACAAGGAAACAGCTTATAAAAGTACCAGAAATAAAAACAGGCCTAAGCTTCGGGAGAATTCTAGAATTCAGCAAAGAAGTGACAAGAAATAGATAAAGAAAACGAAGATGAAAGGGGAGTAAACTAGCAAGAAAATAAAAAGTGAACTCCAGGAACTTCAATAGGTATTGTATGTATAAAGACTAGTGAGAAGATGTGGGTCCCTTACAGACATATATCAGATAATTTATAATCGCAAATAAGGAAATGCCAGCAAAATAAACAACTACTGAATCTGTGTTGAAGACACAGTCTTCCATGAGGATGAGGAACTTTAAATAAAAAGTACTCAGGAAGTTGCTGTGACCAATAGCTAATAAATTCCAAGAACAAAGGGACCTTTGTACGCAAGTCCAAAGATCTGTGGTGGCAGCGCATATACTGTAGATAGGATCATAAAGAAGGCGTACAGATTGCATTAGACAAGACATACAATACAAGTGCAGGAAGGTAGACCCAAAATGCTGCAATAACTCAGCGGGTGAGGCAGCATCTCTGGAGAGAAGGAAAGGGCGACGTTTCGGGTAGAGACCTTTCTTCAGTCTGAAGGCGCTCGACCCAAAATGTCACCCATTCCTGCTCTCCAGAGATGCTGCCTCACCCGCTGAGTTACTCCAGCATTTTGTGTCTACCTTCGATTTAAACCAGCATCTGCAGTTCTTTCTTGCACATGTGCAGGGAGGTCTTGTACAGCTGGTTATCAAAGGACACAAAGTATTCGAGTAACTCATCGGACAGGCACTGGAGAACATGAAAAGGTGACTTTTTGGGTCTGGAACCTTCTTCACACATTAACTGTACATTGGTCTCAGCTGGAAAATAATTCTGATCACCACAATGCAGGAAGTATCTGATTGCATTGGAGAGGGTTTAAAGGAGATTCACTAGGAGTTTGCTGGGAATGGAATATTTCAATTATGAGGCTGGATTTGCTTTCCTTGGAGCAGAAGAGGCGGAGGGAGGACCTGATGGAGATGTACAAAATTCAAGATATTTTGCAATTGTTCCTGTGGGTTAGAAGATGGCAAAAGTAAACCGACAACTTAAGAAAGAAGCTATAGAAAAACAGGGAACGTCTATCTTGTTAAGTTAACCCATCACGGGGCAAATTCTGGATCTAGAATGCAAAGTGTAATAACAGAACACATTGGAAAAAATAATAACATTAAAAACAATGAACTAGAAAATACAGCACAAGAATCAGCCCTCCATGTCAAAGCTGATTATAATGTCAATCCAAGCTAATCCATCATGCTGCACAAGGTCCATATTCCTTTTTTTCCCAGACCTATTCATATGTCTGTCGAAATGCTTATTGAACATCATTTATAGAGTCAGAGAGCGATACAGTGTGGAAACAGGCCCTTCAGCCCAACTGGGACACACCGGCCAACATGCCGCAGCTACACAGGTCCCACCTGCCTGTGTTTGGTCCATATCCCTCCAAACCTGTTCTATCCATGTACCTGTCTAACTGTTTCTTAAACATTGGGATAGTCCCAGCCTCAACTACCCCCTTTGGCAGCTTGTTCCATACACCCACCATTCTTTGTGAAAAAGTTACCCCTCAGATTCCTATTAAATCTTTTCAGTTTCACCTAGAACCTATGTTCTCTGGTCCTCGGTTTCCCTACTCAGGGCAAGATATTCCATGTCTCTACCCGATCTATGATCTTATACACTATAAGATCACCCCTCATTCTTCTGCGCTCCAAGAAATAGAGACCCAGCCTCTCAACCTCTCCCTATAGCTCAGACCCTCTAATCCTGGCAACATCCTCGTAAAACTTCTCTGAACCCTTTCAAGCTTGATAATACTGTTTCTTTCCTATAACATGGTGCCCAGAACTGAACACAATATTCTAAATGCAGTCTCAGCAACGTCTTATACAACTGCAACATAACCTCCCAACTTCTATACTCAATACTCTGACTGATGAAGGCCAATGTACCAAAAGCCTTTTTGACCACCTTATCTACCTGCGACTGCACTCCTAGATCCCTCTGTTCTACAACACTACCCAGAGGCCTACCATTCACTGTGTAGGTCCTGCCATTGTTAGACGTCCCAAAATGCAACACCTCACATTTTTCTGTATTAAATTCCATCAACCATTCCTCAGCCCACCAGGCCAATCGATCAAGATTCTGCTGCAATCTTTCGCAACCTTCACGATATGCAAAATCACCCACTTTTGTATCATCAGCAAACTTGCTAATATTGCCATGTATGTTCTCATCCATTCCTTTGACCATTTCCCCCTGAAAGGGTACAAGATCAAGGTCTGTAACCTTAGGTAATCTTTATACTTTCCACACCGCTAATGTTGGTGTCATCTGCAAACTTATGAAACATGTCACCAATATTCTCTTCCAAATCATTAATATAGATCACAAACAACAGAAGATCCAGTACTGATTCCCTGGAAATACCACTGGTCACAGGCCACCAATCTAAATACAACCCTCCACTCCCACCCTCGAACTGCTTTTATCAAGCCAATTTTGTTTCCAATTGGCTTACTCATCCTGGTTTGCATGTGATTGCACCTTCTGTCCAGTCTACCATGCATGACCTCAAAACCCTTGCTAAAGGTCCATGTAGACACGATAGTCCCCACCCGACTGGAATTGGGGCTCAACACCCCCCTGTGTGCCTGGGTCCTGGACTTTCTCACTACCAGGCCCCAGGTGGTCAAGATGGGGGGAAATACATCGAAATCCCTCATCCTGAGCAGAGGATCCCCCCAGGGTTGCGTCATCAGCCCCCTACTGTACTCCCTGTATACACATGACTGTGTGGCTAGGTTCAGCTCCAACTTGATAATCAAGTTTGCTGATGACACTGTGGTGGTGGGCCTGATCTCAGACAACGATGAGAAGGACTACCGGGAGGAGGTGGCTGATCTGGCTCTCTGGTGTCAGGACAACAGCCTCCTCTTGAACATCAAAAAAACGAAGGAGCTGATCGTGGACTTTAGGAGGGCACATCATCCGAGGACATACACACCATTGAGGATAAATGGGGATACTGTGGATAGGGTGAGCTGCTTTAAATACCTGGGAGTCCACATCTTTGAGGATATGACATGGACATCACACGCTGCAGCACTGGTGAGTAAGGCAAGACAGCGCCTTTACCACCTCAGGCAATTGAGGAAATTCAGAGTGTCTCTGAGGATCCTCCAGTGCTTCTACTCAGCGGCTGTGGAAAGCATCTTGTCCGGAAATATCATGATTTGGTTTGGGAACTGCTCTGCCCAGGACAAGAAAGCTCTGCAGAGAGTAGTGCATTCGGCCGAACGCACTATGGGAACTTCACTCGCCCCTCTGCAGGAACTATACATCAGAAGGTGTAACTCCAGAGCCAATAAGATCATGGGAGACCCCTTCCACCCCTGCAACGGACTGTTCCAGCTGCTACGGTCAGGCAAACACCTCCGTTGCCATGCTGTGAGAACGGAGAGGTTGAGAAGGAGTTTCTTCCCAGAGGCCATTTCGACTGTAAACTCCTACCTCACCAGGGACTAACTTTACTGTGCCATTCTACTGTTTTTTTTAAATTGCTCTTTTTTTCCCCTTTTTCCTTCTTCCCACAATATGTAATATGTAAAAGAATATGTGATTCTGTTCCATTCTGTTTGTAGTTTGGTGTTTGTTTGTTTTTTGCACAAAGTCTGCGAACATTGCCACTTTTCATTTCACTGCGCATCTCATATGTGTATGTGACGAATAAACTTGACTTGACTTGATGTAGACAATGCCTACTGCCTGCCCTCATCAATCCTCTTGGTTACTTCTGTCAAATTTGTGAGATTATTTCTCATTTACAAAGCCATGCCGACTCTGTAGTGGGGCAAGTTAGGCTTCAACAGCACAAAATAAAGAGTCTTGAAAGAGTAAGTCGGGAGAAAAAGTTAGCTTTGATAAATGATTGGTAATCAGAAGTCATGGATTTTAAATAATTGCCGAACAAACTAATGGACCCACAAAGAGATTTGCTTCCATACAAGGTTGTGAAGGCTATATTGACTAAAAGGTGGAGAGTAGATTCCATTCAGATTAATGGAAAGATTGGTAGTAGGACTAAATTGACCAGCTCCTTCAGAGGGCCAGATCAACCCAAAGGGCCAAATGGCTTCCTTCTGTGCTGTAATATTCTATAATTATATGTTTATATGTTGGCATTTGTCTTACAGTTTGAGCCAAGAATATTTTATACTTGGAATATGCTATTAGTTTCTCAGGGTTCAGAGGCATATTTACATCAAAATTGAATTTCATCTTTTTAAATGCTTTAAAACACCTAGCATCCGTGTTAAATTGGGTTTTCCCAAATTATTCCTTAAATTGGTTAAAAACAAGTGTGCGACACTATTAGCTTTGCTTCCAACTCAAATAAAGTATTGTATCATGACTTGCACACGTCCTGACAGGAGCAGTGTTACTGTAAAGCGGCCTTTTCACGGGGCGACTTGACGCAAGAGTTAACCGGAGTTTAACATCGTGGGAACCTCGTGCGATAACAGTGCGACATTCGTGGACCACCGTGGACCACCGTAGCGCTAACGGCAGGTCATCGTGTAACTTGGTCACTCGGGAGAAAATTCAAGAAAGTTTGAATTTCTCCAAGATTGACTTGTACACTTGTGGTTGAATATTGCAACATTATATGAACGTAGTGGCCAGTGCGATATCCGTAATAACTCTTGCGGGTACCGTGGGAACTCCTGCGAACGGTGAACCCGGAAGCTGGACAGAGGGGACAGAAGGTGAGTACAAATTATCTTATGTGGGATTGACTTTAAAAAATAAATAAAAATAAAGATTTGCATCCGCATATGGACATCAACTTATTCATGAGTTATGTTAATGAGATTCAAGAAAATAACTATAATCTTTAAAAGGGACTTTAAAAGGGACTTTACTGAAAGGTTACGCATTTTTATGGTCCGTGAGAAATTTTTCACATGTACTTCTTTGAGAGATACAGGTCGGAGTCCTCGGGTCCAGGGGTCCGGAATGCTACCAATCAATGTTGTACAGAGACCCGTGTAAGGAGTGAACTGCACATGCTGGTTTAAACCGAAGACAGACACAAAAAGCTGGAGTAACTCAGCGAGTCAAGCAGCATCTCTGGAGAAAAAAAGCTGATGTTTCGGGACGAGACACATCTTCAGACTCAATTCCGATTAGGCTGTCTGAAGAAGGGTTCCGGTGTTGGGGGAGTCCAGAACCAGGGTCCCAGTTTTACAGTCTACCGTGGGAACTCTTTAACTCAGTAAAGTAAAGTAGCCTTTATTGTCATATCAGCGCACAGGCAGCAGTTGACTGTTGCTCTATTCAGTTTCCCAGGGGGTCGGGACGGGACTGGAGTTGGGAGAGAAAGGTGGGGGAGTCGAGGGAGAGGAGGGGGAGACAGATGGGGGTGTCTTCATTTACTGACGGCGGGTGTCTGTCACTGAAACAGGCAGGTGAGATTTCACATCCACCTTGTGTGTGCCTCTCTCTCTCTCTCTCCCTCCCTCTTACACAGGCTGAGAGACTCTGCCTCTGTGAGTGTACGTCTTTTTCTCCCCCTCTCCCACACACAGTAAGACCGAGGTACTGTGCTCAGTCCATCTGTGTCTCCCACATACACAGTTAAATATGTCTCCAAATGAGCCAATTCAACCAAGGGAGGATATATATAGTGTGTGAAAAAAAAAGTTACATCATTTGTGTCACGTGTAGTTCACGATGTTCATTCAAGATTTAACGGGAAAGCTCGGGAAACGGACAAGTCACTCGCACAAATAGCAGAAATGCCGAGTACCGTGGGAACTCTTTATCTACTGCCGTTATATCGTGCGAGACTCGTGCTGGACCACGACCTCGTCACTCTGGTGACATCTTGCGTCAACTCGCCCCGTGAAAAGGCCGCTTAATGCTGCTTCTGCAATATTGCTGTGCAACATTCAGAAAAAAAAAATATTCGCAGGTACAACTCCCATATCAGCCAAACACCATGGGGGAAAGGGTGACTGCAGGGGAGAGGGTTTTAGAAACTGTGCATTTCAGTATTTATGGACTAGTCACGCCGAGCCATATAGTAGTGCTACCTCCTAGAGGATAATCATTCAACCAAGCATGTTCTCATTGGTTACATTCATCAAAGAGTACCAGATGGATTCACCTGATGGATTTGCATGAACTGTTGCCAATGGCTGGTTTAGTTACTGGGAGGCAAGGGACTGTGGTGTTCTGACTTCCATTGTAAATGGGTAGTAATTATAAAAAGTGTTGTAAAATTGATTTAATTTGATCTTAAATATTTAAATTTGTACATTACAATTGGAAATTTGCCTCAAATTAAGTTGTAATAAACTAGAAGAGAGATGTACCTGCACAGTTGTATGAAGAAAGGCCACCGCATATAATAAAGGTTTCCACTGTGGCATATTGCTGACATCCAGCTGTTCCTGGCTAATGCTGCTAAAAGTACGCTTCAGACCAGCTTTCATACCTACACGTTGAGAGAGAGAGAAATTATTATTGTAAACCTCTGCTTAGTAATTCAAGGAATGCGTGAGGATTTATGATCTAAATCCAATGTCAATCAGAAGAAAACTGAACTAAATAACTCAGTTGATTAGGGACTGACAAAGACAGTACATTTCACATAATTATTTCTAAATTATTTGTTTTTAAACTAATTATAATGGGGTTCTCACAATAATAGTCAAAAATTGAAAATGACAAGAGTAATAACAAACAATATTTCATCATATTTGCTTTCAGTGAAATGTAACTGAGTTTAAATTTATATTATGATGTGTATCTTTGTAGGCCTCTTAATAGATTGCCTGGTTTTGCTGAATAACAAAATTGCCCTGGCAAATGCTATATATGAAGACAGGATGATGTAATATCATTTACCTTTGGTGTAATTGTTATTAAAGGTGCAATATAAATACATTGGTCATCATAGAAACAGAATAAATCCTGGAATCATAAACCTTTAGTGCATTTCATGTCATGTACTCATGTGAATGAAATCATCGCAGCATGTGTTATATACATGGTTTTCCAAGATTTAAGTATGATAAAGCAAAATCTTGTATGACGAGTGTAAAAATTATCAGCAGCTTGTTGAACACCATTCCTGATATTCAGTTCCACTGAACAAACACTGAGCGTTGAGTATAATGAATGGCTGATAATCTGGCATCCATTTAGCATAAGGATGATAGACAAAAACCTACCCTAATAACTGTATATTGTTTCAATCACTGCGTTCCTTTGGGGGAGGGGAGTGGAATGCTCTATGCCAAAGGGCGAGATGTGCCAAGACGTTTGTATGCAGATATCTATATCTATTAAAGGTCTCATCTTGTATGTATGTATACGTGTTTGTGTCATCTGTCTTTCTACTTTTGTCAAAACGGCACACGTTAGCGCAGTAATTTTCACACATTAGACAATAGACAATAGGTGCAGGAGTAGGCCATTTGGCCCTTCGAGCCAGCACCGCCATTCAATGTGATCATGGCTGATCATCCCCAATCAGTACCTCGTTCCTGCCTTCTCCCCATATTCCCTGACTCCGCTATCTTTAAGGCCCTATCTATTTTTCTCTTAAAAGTATCCAGAGAACCAGCCTCCACCGCCCTCTGAGGCAGAGAATTCCACAGACTCACAACTCTCTGTGTGAAAAAATGTTTCCTCGTCTCCGTTCTAAATGGCTTACCCCTTATTCTTAAACTGTGGCCCCTTGTTCTGGACTCCCCCAACATCGGGAACATATTTCCTGCCTCTAGCATGTCCAAACCCTTAATAATCTTATATGTTTCAATAAGATCGCCTCTCATCATTATTAATCCTATTAACCCCGTCGACAAAATAAACTGCTTCACTTCCAATTACATGCTATATTTCACAAGTTACAGCGTTTTAAAAATAGCGAAAACCAACTTTTTAAACAGAAAACCTCCTTCAACCCGCTTCGAGTGACGTCAGAAAGGGGAGTGAGCGGCCACCAGCTTCCAGTGACGTCAGGGGCAGGGCCGATTTTAAATTAACGTTCCGCTTTTTCCGACCCGGCATCGAGACCGTGGTGGTGAAGGAGACATCGAGACCGCAGTGGTGAGGCCTTGCGACGATGGGGCCGCGGTGGCGACGAGGCCTCGCGACGATGGAGCAGCGGCGGCAGAAGGGGAAAGGAGAGATGATGGAGGGATTGGGGGAGGGGAGGAGGAGAGGGGAAAGATCCTGGGGAGGTGAGGAGGGAGAGTGGGGGGGATTGAGGGAGAGGAGGGGGTAGGGAGAGTAGTTGCCACATCTACACTCTTGACCTCTCCCTCTCTACCCTCCCTCCCCCTCTCTATCCCCTCCCTCTCTACCCTCACTCCCACCCTCTCTACCCCCTCCCTCGCCTTCTACCTCTCTACCCCCCTTCCTCTCTCTGGGGGAACGGGTAAGTGGTGGAATATTGCATTGGGGGAGCAGACCCAACGGGTCTGCATGGGTCTAGTAAATATATAAAAATCAAGTACAATTCAGTCTTTCATATCGGTCACATTCAAACATTTACCTAGTTTTCCCCAAGTGAAATTGTGTGCTCCACTTCGGAGAATATTATGAAAATTTCTCTCATCAATCAATCAGACATGCTGAAGTTCACAATCACATTATTTCTAGCTGCTCATTCATCACTTTATAACTTAAAAGACTGACCTCTCCCATCACCAGAGGAGTGTTGGAGCAAGCAATCTGCCTACCTCCCTAATCCAGATGCGACCATCATCTAAAATGTGAGTTGGGGCTCATTATCTAAACAGATGAGGCTCTATTGAAATTGCTGCCATCAAGAACTCCTACATTATCAAAGAGAAATTAGAACTGAGGACTGATCATCTTTACAAGATTGATTAATTTAGTCTGGTTTAATTAAGTTTAGTTTAGTTTATTTGGTCAAGTGTACTGAGGTACAGTGAAAAGCTTTTTGTTGCAGTCAGCGGAATGACTATAATTGCTTACAATTGAGTCATCCACAGTGTACAGATACATGATAAAGGGAATAACATGTAGTGCAAGATAAAGTCCAGTAAAGTCAAAGTAAGGGGGTTGTCCCACTGCGACGACCTAATTGGCGAGTTTAGAAGAGTTTGCCCTCAACTCATACTCGCAGCATGGTCGACACGAGGTCCTAGGAAATCTTTGTAACTCTCCTTCATGCTCGAGAGTACTCCCCGCGTACTCGAGGCCTCAGCTAGGTCGCGGCGTATTTTTAAACATGCTGAAAAATGCCCGCGAGTAAAAAAAGGTCGCCATGGAAAAAATCGATAATTTCTAGCTTTTTTCAATGAGGGAGGGAAGGGAACCCTGAGCCATAGTCTACTGCACCAGCAGAGTTATCAGAGGAACTGGAGAAGATGATGGTGCCAGTTTGCATTCTGGTAGTAGAGTATGGAAAGCATTGGCCTCTTGGAAGTTGAGCTATTCGTGCAAACTCAGGGGCGGTTGGATCAGTTCTTCAATGGAAAGGCATTTAGTATAACTATTAGTAAACTACTCTAATAGACTTGGAATGGGTCTGTCCTGCCAAACATTCTTCATGTGCGAGGAGGAGCAGGGAGGAGGTTGTTCTCGCTCCCCCTCGGAGTGGGTATAGAACCAACAAGAATTTACTTTCAATTTCGTAGTGAATCACTTTTCTGTTCCAGGCAGTGACGTTGCTGACAAGACCCAAGAGCCGAGGAAAGCCGAGAAAGCAGATTTCTGCTTCCATTGAAGTAGATTCCCAATCCCTCATGAGCTCTGCTCTTTGAATCAGCAGCAGACTGGTTCCCAGGGACAGCAGCTTGCCTCACTGCAGGGTGTCAGTGTTGCTCCAAGGGAGCAGACAGCCATGTTCCAAGGTCTAATTGGCAGCTTTATCAGGATTCTGGAGGCTAAAATGGCAATCGTACAATCTAGGGGCCACTAGATGACTGCCTGCTTTGTTGTCTGCCCTGCACCCAAGGGAGTTGAGTTGGCTCTGCAGGAATTGACATCTTGTGCTCTCTCAGGCTGTCAGGATTTTTCAGACACCCTAACCTGCATCCCCAGACCAGTATGTGTGTCACAGGTTGGAGCCTGTTCAAAAGGGCACACGGTCATTATGAACATCCTGACAGTGTATCCATCTCTCAGAGATGAGAACAGAGCCAGCCTTTCAGCAGCTAATGGCGGGCATAGGGGAGAGAGACACTGTGATGCAGCTGTGGGGTTTCTAGTGCTGCACTGAATAACACTGAAGCAACGGGACAACAGTGAATGGATTTTCATTCATTATTTCACAACGTTTTTACACCAAGGTATTTTGTTTCATGATAGCTGTTATTTTTCCATTTGTGCACCTGAGGCTGGGTGAAACCATTAAATAAACTGGGTACACATTTTATTCATGCTTTTCACCCCTCAGTTCCTTGCCCAAGTTAAGTCCGTTTAAGAGACCAGAGATTTTGTTCAGTTGTCACTTAGAAACACTAAACAAATGCCAATGGATGCGAGATACACTCCAATGTCTTAACTGCAAGAGCAGAGCTGCCAGCTCTCACGCATTGAGCGTGAGAATCACGCATTTTGCCCAATTCTCACACTGATCACAAATTTCTCACGCTCTGTCGTGAGAAATTCTGTGATCAACGAGATTTTCAAAACTAATATCAACTGCTTGTGTTCGTGTCTGTTGACAAGACAGCAGCATTCTTATTCTCTGTTATTCTAACTTGTCTGAACCGTCACACACCTCCAAACCATGTCCCCATGCAAATTTACATTGAAAGACACGGACCGGGCAATGAATGAGTGTCATCTAGTGCAGCAAATAAGGCCATGCATGTCCTGCTCCCGGCGGCAATCGGAATTTAACGATTTGCGGGAAGCGGCTGACATGAGCGAGACCGGTGAGCGGCAGGAGAGAGGTACATGGGCCGCGGAACCGGGGGGGGTCCCCACTTTTTTGGCTAGACATGTTTCAATGTCTCCGGCTTTGGATGAGGCGCTGCAGTGCTCTGTACAACCTGGTCGTGGGTGGTGGAGAGTCGGGACAGACGGAGGGATGGAATCAGAAACAGCGGCGGCGGCAGTTGTTCGCTGCAGCGCCGGCCATGGTGCAGCCTCAGTGCAAGAGTCCCGGGCTGTCGGAGGTGTGGGAAGTGTTGCGCCACTGCCGTAAGAGTCTCTGCGCCCAATTCGCCCAGGTGACCGGCATGGACCGGGCTGCAGCTCGGTGCATCCTGGAGGACAACCAGTGGCTGCTGGAAGTAGGTACCAAGCATTGGGTAGAAGCAGTGGAAGACAATGGCCTTCAAATGGGGGTGGTTGGAGAAAGCATCCTGCTTGCCTGCTAGATTTTCACTTACTGTAACTGCAGGAAAAATGTTCCCAATGTTGGGGGAGTTCAGAACCAGGGGTCACAGTTTAAGAATAAGGGGTAGGCCATTTAGGACTGAGATGAGGACAAACTTTTTTTCACCCAGAGAGTTGTGAATCTGTGAAATTCTCTGCTACAGAAGGCAATGGAGGCCAATTCACTGGATGTTTTCAAATTCAAGTGAATACAAGCCCAGTCGATCCATTCTTTCATCATATGTCGGTCCCGCCATTCCGGGAATTAACCTGGTGAACCTATGCTGCACTCCCCCAATAGCTAGAATGTCCTTCCTCAAATTTGGAGATCAAAACTGCAATTAATACTCCAGGTGCAGTCTCACCAGCACAACTGTAGAAGTGCCTCCTTGCTCCTAAATTCAAATCCTCTCGCTATGAAGGCCAACATGCCATTAGCTTTCTTCACTGCCTGCTGTACCTGCATGCTTACTTTCTGTGACTGATGTACAAGGACACCTAGGTCTTGTTGCACCTCCCTTTTTCCTAATCTAACACCAATCCGATAATAATCTGCCTTCTTTTTTTTGCCACCAAAGTGGATAATCTCACATTTATCCACATTATACTGCATCTGCCATGCATCTGCTCACTCACCCAACCTATCCAAGTCATCCTGCAGCCTCATAGCATCCTCCTCGCAGCTCACTCGCGAGGGACAGGAGGGGGGTAAGGAGGGGGGTAGGGAGGGGAGAGGAGTTATGGACAGAGGGAGGGAGTGACTGAGGATAGGGGAAAGGAGAGGGAGGGAGAGGTGAGGGAGGGATTAGGGAGGGTAGGAGGAGAGGGGAAAGAAGAGGGAGGGTGAAGAGGAGGGGGAGGACGTGCTGGGGGATGAGGGGAAATGAGCCGCGCCTGCGCAGTTGGGGGCTATGGGTGAGTGGTGGAATATTGCGTTGGGGGAACTGGTTGCGTTGGGGGCACGGGTGAGTGGTGGAATATTGCATTGGAGAACAGGTTGTGGAGGGTTACCAGGCCTCCCATGTGACAGGGACCCAACGGGTCCCATTTAGTCTAGTCATTGTTTAAAAATAATCAAAGTAGCGTGGAACTAGATACACCTGTTTGAACCACATCACTGCAGCTTCAATGTCATCTTTCTTTCACAGAAGCATTGAGGCCTTCGTGTCCGTCAAACCATGATGTGTGGACTGCAATTCAATGTGCTAATTTAAATGAGGCTACTAACTGGAACAGTGGCTGTTTGTTGAACTGGATCTTGAGAATTATAGAATGGAAACAAGGAACTATAGATGCTGCTTCACAAAAAGAAGTCCTGCTGTTGTCAATCTGTGCTGAATAGCTCTATACCCTTTAATTCTTTCCCCAGGTTCTCATGGCGTTTTTTTTCTTCCATTCTGCTGTATCTGGTGCTCTGTCTGTTCATCCCCCACCCTTTACTATCTCAGGTGGCAATGGCTTCATCTGATGGATATTCCATGTACAGCAGAACAATGCAAAGAATAGTATTCTAGGTGCTGTGCACCATAGAGTTTCATCTGAATGGTGCAAACAATGAAACTGCATTTTCAGCACCCCAATGCTATTCTCCCGAGCTGTTGGTATATACCAGCTGTACCATTGTAACGCCAGTGCGCTTGGAGTTCAGAGCAAAGTAATCAACCATTAAGCAAGGAATAGCTTTTGTTCCAATAAATCCATCCTTAGGATACATATGTTGATAAATATCCTATTGATAAATATTTGTGGTTGTGAATAGAAACTATAATGGCTCGAGTGCAGTCTGTGAATGCCTGAATTTTAAATGAGCTTGCAATGGCAGTAAATACCGATGTTGTGTGCTGAATCATATGGACTGAAGGAATGGAAATCTCTTCTTCTGGGGAAGGGAATGCCAATGGCCTCCCTATTACGATGTCGAGTGGAAGTACAAGATGTGTCAAATGCCAGGAGCTGCGATTTGAAATAATCCTGAGGCCATGAAGTTAACAATGAGATATGGTGGCCGTAGCGGTAGAGTTACTGCCTTACAGCGCCAGTGACCCGGGTTCGATCCTGACTACGGGTGCTGTCTGTATGGAGTTTGTACGTTCTCCCCGTGATCTGCATGGGTTTTCTCCAGGATCTTCGGTTTCCTCCAAAGACGTACAGGTTTGTAGGTTAATTGACTTAGTATAAAATGTAAAATTGGCCCTCGTGTGTAGGATAGTGTTAATGTGCGGAGTTCGCTGGTTGGTGCAGACTCGGTGGACCGAAGGGCCTGTTTCCATGCTGTATCTCTAAACTAAAATGAGGTGACCTCAGGTTTCACTGTAACTACGTACACTGGTGACTCACACATTAGGCTATTCGGATTATAGAAATTCACCTTCCCTGAATTCACAGGTCAGTGCCTAAAAATGAGATAAGGAATAAAAGTCACTCTCAGAGAATTTGTGTTCAAAAGGGAACTGCAGATGCTGGAATATCGAAGGTACACAGAGAATTTGTACACAGAGAGTACCTCAGAGAATTTGTGTCAGGCAAGAGATATAGATGCCTGAAGTCCTCAAATGACCAGGTTCAGGAACAGCTGCCTACCGATATCCAACCTGCACAACCCCAATCTACCTTGAAAACATAATGCTGTTTTTGAGTATGGAATATAAACAAAAGGCTGATTTTTGTGGTGCGGGCATCACCTTTTGTCTTCTCAGATATTCTAGCTTTTAAATAAAAATAAATGTCTTGCAAATGACAAATTACAATCAAAATTATTAGGGCAACTATGATGCTGAAAAACATAACTCGAGATACCAACATCTTGCCTAAGAGTAATCAAGCGTCTTGCGGTAAGATACGTAAAAACAGAAGCAACTTTGCTCCTCTCTGCATTTCAGTTATCACAAATTCTCTGATTTTCAGTTCTGCAATGCTATTGCTTGGTATTGCAGAGATTAATTTCACAGCTAATAAATTTAGATGGAATTCTAAATCTTACTGATTGTACACATCAGCTATTTAGTGCCACAGCTTACTATCAATTTTGCTTAGGAATAAAATGTTCTTCCTTGCAACTGGTAAAGAATGCATTCTTTAATTTTGCCAAGAGATTTAAGTTTTAAATTTAGTATAATACTTTATTTTCCAAGCTTGAAATCAAATGGAAGTGACCTCATCAATTTTATTACCGTCCACCACATTTATTCATACTTTTAAATAAAAAGAAAATGAAATGTGCACACAAGAGACAAGGAACTTTCTTGGAGTTGCTCTATCTTCACCATCAAAACTTCCCAATAGATCCACTGGAAAACCTATTTACATACATAAAAGGGCATCCTGCCACATTGATGATGAAGTCGCTATGGTAGTTACATGAAAATTCCCAACCAATTCCCCTCTTACCTTGAGGGGGCTCATTCGTAAACTTAATAGATGACTGTAATAAATTGATGGGAAACTTTGGATGGACCTCTGTTGTGATCCAGGTTCTACATCCAGCATGCATTGTCTCTGTTGTGGTCAGTGTATCTAAAAGTTCATCCATGAAGTTCAAGCCCAGGTGGCAATTCTGTAAAAGAAGCCAGCCACCATCCTGCATGCTCTGAGTCAACAAACGTCTTGCGTGAACTTCCTGACCCTGGCCCATGGATATGGCCCGACAAGGGACATTCTAAAGAAAACAAAAAGCAAATATATGAAGAAAGATCGGATAGATTCGGATATGAAGAAAGACTGGATAGACTCGGCTTGTACTCGCTAGAATTTAGGAGATTGAGGGGGGATCTTATAGAAACTTACAAAATTCTTAAGGGGTTGGACAGGCTAGATGCAGGAAGATTGTTCCCGATGTTGGGGAAGTCCAGGACAAGGGGTCAGTTTGAGGATAGAGGGGAAATCCTTTAGGACCGAGATGAGAAAAACATTTTTCACACAGAGAGTGGTGAATCTCTGGAACTCTCTGCCACAGAAGGTAGTTGAGGCCAGTTCATTGGCTATATTTAAGAGGGAGTTAGATGTGGCCCTTGTGGCTAAAGGGATCAGGGGGTATGGAGAGAAGGCAGGTACAGGATACTGAGTTGGATGATCAGCCATGATCATATTGAATGGCGGTGCAGGCTCGAAGGGCCGAATGGCCTACTCCTGCACCTATTTTTCTATGTTTCTATGTTTCTAAATCTATGTGTACTTGCAGCTAAATAATGTTGGTCACTCAGCATTCAAATATATACATGCAGTTTTAACTCTATGTTAACTACCAATCATTTGATCTATCTAACATCAGAAGTTATCTAAAACATAGTGTTATAGTCAAAGTTGTTTGATTTTGACGCAATATCGTGTATAGAAATGTACTTGTGCCTTCAACAACTATGTCTACAAGCCTTTCATCGCATCTATACTTCCTCAAAAACAGAAATGAAAAGCAAAAGCTGCTGATGCTGGAAATGCAAAATAAAATGGAGTATACTAAAAATACTCAGCCGATCAGGCGGCATCTGTGAGAGAAGATGTTAATATTCCATTTGATGAGTTGATATGGTTTATACAGAGCATGGTGAGTGACTGCTATGGGTGGTGGTGGAGGCAGATACAATATTGGTGTTTAAGAGGCTTTTATATAGGAACATGATATGCAAGGAATAGAGGAATATGAATCATATGCAGGCAGATAAGATTAGTTTATCTTGGCATCATTTTTCAGCTCACACATTGTAGGCTGAAAGGCCTGTTCATGTGCTGTACAGATCTATGTTCTATATTAACATTTCAGTTGATAACTTAACATTACTAACCAATTCTGATATAAGCAGAAAAGCTGGTTAAATTCAGTGCTAACTTCTGAGAGTTATAATTGGTCTAGTTGGAAACTGGGATTCTTTTCCTTGTGTTTATGTTGGGTTTTGTTGGGAAAATTCCCAATTCTAATGAAATGTTATTAATCTGAAATATTAATTCAGTTTCTCACTCCAAAAAATACTGTAGCCAGCTGGTTTTCTTTCTGAATAAAACACAGAAAAAGGCTTGTCAGCCCATTATGTCCATACCGACCATCAAGCGCCCATCTACAGCAAATCATTTGTTCCCTCCACATTCCCACAAACTCCCTAAAGATTCTAACACTTACCTACCCATTAAGAGCAATGTACAGTGGCCAATTAACTGAAAATCTGCATGTTTTGGATGTGGGAAGAAGGCATGCATCCAGGAGAAGTCCACGTAGTCACAGAGAGACTTCAATTGCCAAACTCCATACATACTCCTTCGCATGTCAGGATTGAACTAGACTGTTGGAGTTGTGAGGAAGCAGCTCTGCCAGTTGTGGCATCATGCTGCCCTGATATTATTTCATATTTTGATGATATTTTGCTTATTCAGCTTAAAGCTTTTCTTTTCCTTTCTGTTTTTCTCCCCGTTTTCATATCTTTTTATACCTTCTGAAAGCTCACCTGGACAAGCCTTTGGCACTTTCACTCACAAATTATGTCATTCAGTCTAGCCTGACCATTCTATAGCAGGCAAACCCTTTGTTTTCTCCTACCATCCTGAAAGGTTTTATATCTGATCATTCATATACTAAACTCATTTGTGTGCCTATGGAAAATGAAGGAAATGATCAGAATGACACTGCAGAATTAACAATTACCAGGCCTCACTTAGTCTCCTTCACTTTTTACTGTACCTTGGTCTTGGCCAAACGCTCAATATTTTCAGTAGGGTCGGAGCCCATAGAAAGGAAGCACACCAAAGGTATTCGATTATCACCTTCTGCCCACATTGCTTCCATATCGAGAATAACTCCTTCTGCGTATTTTGGTCCAAGTGACTCTGCAATATAATGGCGTGCCTAGAGAAAGCAAGACCATTGAGAAATAATGACACTGTCAAATATACCCAACAAGCGAGTAACTCTGTTATTTGTTGGAAGAAAAATATCTGAAAAATTATCCAACAATGTCACCAAACATGCAAAACAAAAGAATCGCAGAAATCAATTCAGTTAAACTCCAAAATCAGCAATATATACAGGCAAGAGCATGGGAAAACTATTTAACAAGCATAATGACCGAATTGATCCAAGTATGATCATTTTTTTATGTTGAATTCCTCATGAGATAATTTCCATGTTCAGTAACTGAGAACATAATATGGTCTGCAAATGCCTCAGGGAGTGACTAAACCAAGCTATTAGAGAAAAGTTACTAGTTGAACCCATCAATTAAATGACTGACATTAGTAAAAGAACAAACACCATTTAGTAAATGGTCATAATTTGAAATCTTAAATATTCCATGTTTTTTTATTGTAATTTATATTGTAAAGTATGAAACATATTATTGCCTCACATTAGTGAAGTATCAATTCAGAGTTATTTTTCACAAAGGTTATTTACAAATTAAAATAAGCAATTAGATTCATACACATTCTTACCAATAAGTGGCTGTTGTATCCATGGTAACTCATTCACTTTAAACACCCTTTGGTGTTTTTGAGTGGAGTATAAATTTCAGAAACTTAAGAATGCTGCACAGCTGACCTTTAAAATCATATGCAACACACTGAACATAACACCTTAAATAAAACGTGAACAACAATACTTCACTAACATCGTACCCTGGTGACTATGAGCATATGCTCTATCAAGACATTCTGTTCACAACCGAACATAATGATGACAAAGCTACTGTATTAATAATTAACTCAGTATGCAATTCTCGAGAAATCACTGCTGCAAAACATTAAATAACATATATTTAATTTATTTTTCCTTTTTAGTGATGAGAAATATTTATGCAATTGCAACAAGCAATGTGAATTCAGAAGGGAATTAATTATGTTTATAATTATTTTGAATTATTGGGAATAGATTAAAAAATAATCGAAAGCAGCATAGGCTTAAGGTGAGTGGGGAGAGATTTAAGAAGAAACTCAAGAGTAACATTTTCACTCAAAAGGTAGTCCATATCTAAAAAGACCTGTCAGAGGAAGTGAGTTCAATTACGAATTAAAAACATTTGGACAAATATATGAATATGAAGGGTTTGGAGGGTCATGGACCAAATGCAGACAAATGGGACGCACCCAGTATGCCAACCAGGTCAGCATGGACAAGGTGGGCCGAATAGCCTGTTTCCATGTTGATTAGCTCCATGACTCAGTCTGTGACTCCAGATTAGCAATCAAGTAATTTTTTAAAGTCAAGTAGTAGATGAAATTCTAATGATGAATCCACTACTCCTTTTTAATATATCAGTGGATTCTAAAATTCATACAAACTGATCACATCTGCGGTTTATGACCAGAATTTGCAGTCATCGATAATGGAGGGGCAGTTGCTATTGTAGAGAGAGAGTTTTTCCAAGACTTTTGACAATTGATTTGACTGTTATAGGGACAATCCAGATTGTCAAAAACAGCCTGTCACCCAGTCAGATAAAAGAATTATCATTGAAACAAGAAGATAAATTAGACCTCTGACGCCAATTTAAATTTGACAGAATGTGACTTGAAGCTTAAAAATTCAGGGTCAAAGAGGTTGCTTGTAAGAATTCACATTTTTTACTTGATTCATATTTTGGGATGTGGGCATTATTGACAAGGTTAACATGTATTGCCCTGAGAAGGTGGTGTTGACTCATCTTCTTTAATTGTTAAAGTCCTTCTGGAAAAGGTATAGTAAAATATCTGATAAAATAACCTTTTTACCAGGTTGAAAATGTCAAATACCAGAGTTCACAACTTTAAGTTCATAGGAGATGTGTAAGGCAGGTTTTTTGCTTACACACAGAGGATGGTAGGTGCTTGGATCGTGTTGCCAAGAGGAGCAGATATGATATTGGCAGGCCTCCTGGCACCACTTTCTGCTTATCAGCTCAAGCTGCTTGCCCCATGTTGTTTACGCCTTTCAATATGCAGGTAAGGACCATTTCATTTTTTGAGGGTTTGCAAATGTACTGTTATAGTGCACAAGTTCATCAATCAGGAGCAGAATTAGGCCATTTGACCCATCGAGTGTACGCCACCAATCATGGCTGATCTATCTATCCCTCTCAACCCTATTCTTCTGCCTTCTCTCCATAACCCTTGACACTCTTACTAATCAGGAACCTGTCAATCTCTGCTTCAAAAATACCCAAAGTCTTAGCCTCCACAGCCGTCTGTGGCAATGAATTCAACAGATTCAACACCCTCTGGCTAAAAAAATACCTCATCTCTCTAAAGGCACATCCTTTTATTCTGACGCTGTCCTCTGGTCCTAGACTCTCTAGTGGAAACATCTTCTCACATCCACCCTATCCAAGCCTTTTATTATTCAGTAAATTTCAATGAGGTTTCTCCCTCATCCTTCTAAACTCCAGCAAGTACAGGCTCACAGCTATCAAACACTCAACATACATTAACACAATCATCCCCAGGATCATTCTCGTTCACTCTAGACCCTCTTCAATGCCGGCCCATCCCTCCTCAGAAATGGGGCCCAAAACTGCTCACAATACTCCAAATATAGTCTGACCAATGCCTTATGAAGCCTCAGCATTACATTGCTGCTTTTATATTCTAGTCCTCTCAAAATGAATGCTAACATTGCATTTGGCTCTTTACTACTAATTCAACTTGCAAATTAACATTTTGGAAATACTGCATCATCAGTACTCCCAAGTCCCTCCGCACCTCCGAGTTCTGAATCCTCTCCCCATTTGGCAAATAGTTCAAGTCTTTGTTCCTATTACCAAAGTGCATGATTGCACACTTTGCTATGTCATATTTAATCTGCCACTTCTTTGCCCACTCTCCCAACCTGTCCAAGTCCATCTGCAGACTCCTTGCTTCCTCTACACTACCTGCCCCTCCACCTATCTTCAAATCATCCACAAACATGGCCACAAAACCATCAATTCCAACATCCAAATCATTAAAATACAATGTGAAAAGTAGCAGATCCAACACCGACCCTTGTGGAACACCACTAATCACTGGCTGCCAACCAGGAAAAGCCCCATTTATACTAATTCTTTGCTTTCTGCCATTCAACCAATCTGATTCATGCTAGCATCTGTCTTCAAATCCCATGGGCTCTCAACTTATTTAGCAGCCTCACGATTGGCACTTCAACAACATCTGGAGCACAACATAATTTGGACCACACCTTGCTGATTTTTCTCTCAGTGTACATGTGCATGCTTGGGAAGTTACTATTTGATATACTACAAAAGAACAGTAGGTGCTATTAACCTCATCAATATTCACACAGTAAAGTACAGAATAAAAATTAAAGTAGGAATGTCAATTTATTCTTAAGGGCACAAAGGGAAAATACAAAGTAAATTGGAGAAAGCACAGAAGTGTTAAATGAATAAAAAATGAAATTTCATATGAACAAATCGAAAATACCAAAGAGCAAGAAAAGTTGGCAACAAATTTAATCCATAAATTATGTTGAATAGCTAAAGATGAAATTGAATAAAATACAAGGCAAAAGATTTGACAACAGTGAACAGTACAGGAAAGCGGAATAAATAGACTTCTGAAATGTACAGGCAAAACATTAAAATCAAACTGAATAATGTTCTGGTCAGATGACATCCCAATTATTGTATCCAGTCTTTATCAGTGAGGCACAGAAGCATTAAAGCACCAAAGTTAGTTCAGAGAAGTATCAAGTAGCTTTCAGTCTTGAAAAGAGGTGCCAGGCAGGTTATCTTGGAATTATACTATGAATGATTTTTACAGTCTTACATGGTGAAAACCGAAAGAAAAAAATTACTTTAAAGGGGATTTGTCAAGAGAACAGAATTCCAAACTAATGAAAGACAAATTGAAGGTTGGCATTCATTTCTACACAAACAGGCTTGAGGGGCCTGAAATAGATTTTGGAAAGAATAACAAAGACAAAAGTCCAGAAATCATTTAGGAACCATCCTGATCACAAAAATGATAGTTTTAGGGTTTTATTTCTGGCTGCTTGAATAAAGAAGACAGAATGGCTTTGTTTATATATCTTATTCAAGATTCAAGTACTTTATTTGTCACATACACATACAGGATGTACAGTGACATGAAAGTGACAATGCATACGGGATTGTGCAAAACAACAGAACCAGTATTTACAATAAATAAAGTTTTACAGTTTTAAAAGTAAATACGGCAACAATATTTGCCGTATTTACACTAAAAAGAGCAAACCCTATTTGCAGTTGAAGTGAAATATAAATAGATATAAATAAGTATATGTATGCATTATAAGTATCTATGTGTGTGTGCGCGTGTGTGTATGTGCGCATGAGATGGGCAGTACATGTGGGACATGGTGGGGGCCCTGGCGAGATACAGTCTTGATCGCCCGTGGGAAGAAACTCCGTCTCAGTCTCTCTGTTTTTGCTGCATGACTGCGGAGGCGCTTGCCTGACCGCAGCAGCTGGAACAGTCCATTGTTGGGGTGGTGGGGGTCCTTCATGATCCTACAGACTCTGGTTCTGCACCTCCTGGTGTATAAGTCCTGCAAGGGGGGGAGGGGGAGTGTAGTTCCCATAGTGCGTTCGGCCGAATGCACTACTTTTTGCGGAGCGCCCCTGTCCTGGGCAGAGCTGTTGCCAAACCAGGCAGTGATTTTTCCTGTCAGGATGCTCTCTACAGCCCCAGAGTAGAAGGATTGAAAGATCCTCAGGGAGACTGAATTTCCTCAGATGCCTGAGGTGTTAAAGGCGCTGCCTTGCCTTTCTCACCAGTGTGTCAATGCGTATTGTCCATGTCAGTTCCTCTGTGATGTGGACTCCCTGGTATTTAAAGCTGCTCACCCTATCCACAGTAGTCCCATTAATCCACAGTGGTGTATACGTCCTTGGTTGTTGTGCCCTTCTAAAGTCCACAATCAGCTCCTTAGTTTTTGTGACATTCATGAAGAGGCTGTTATCCTGACAACACAATGCCAGATCAGCCACTTCCTTCTGGTAGGCTTTCTAATCGTTATCGGAGATCAGGCCCACCACCACTGTGTCATCAGCAAACTTAAGGGGCTGTCCCACTGCGGCGACCTAATCCGCGAGTTTAGAAGAGTTTGCCCTTGACTCAAACTCAACTGCATGGTCGACACTTGGTCCTAGGAGGTCCTATGAGGTCACTGGAACTCTCCTTCATGCTCGAGGGAAGTTCCAGAATACTCGTGACCTCAGGTAGGTCGCGGAAAATTTTTCAGCATGTTGAAAATTTTTCCACGAGTAAAATTTGGTCAGCATGGTTCTTTTTCACTCGTAGTGCAGTGGAGTGAGGTCGCTATTTAGTTACAGGCAGTCGAGGGCAGCCGTAGGCAATCTCCTTCACTGACCGGGCATTTTGATTGGCTCATTGGAGTTTTCAGGACCAGGGAAAACCGACCGCTAAACTTTATTAAACTTCTTATAAGTGTCTCCACTCCTTCTTCCACCCTTTACCCCCCCTTCTCTCTCCTTCTCTCTCCCAGAGCCGGATTTACCACTAGGCTTCATAGGCCTCGAAATCTGGGGGCTTCCGGCCAAGGCAGGACACCTGCCGTTCAACTCTGAGCGGGCCCCCCTCTCTATCTCTCTCTCTGTGTAACTCTCCGTCTCCGCCCGCCGTCCGTGTCCAGATCTTCGCTCTCCTCTCGTTCCTCATCCGCCGGCAGAGCAGGCCGCCTTGCACATGCGCACTGCTATGGCCAGCACATCCTCCCCCTGCACATGCGCACAACCAAGGTCAGCACATCATGGGCTGCCCTGCACTTGCGCACTGCCACGGCAACTGGTCGGCGCTGGGCACTTTCTTACTCGCTTTGAATTGTGGGAGATCTGGCCGCCATTGCTGTCCAGTCGCCGCCTCGCCGCGACCGCTGAAAAACAACGCCTAATCACTCCCTGGAGCTGGAGTAACTCTTGCTTCTGGTTTCCTGGTCCTCCAAAAATCTTCTAAATGGAATTTAAACTGGAGGTGGTTGAGGGTCCATCACCAAACTCCAAACTCTGAACAATAACAGCCTATTGCATTTTATCTGTTTATTTATACATAGATACATAGAAAATAGGTGCAGGAGTAGGCCATTCGGCCCTATGAGCCTGCACCGCTATTCAATATGATCATGGCTGATCATCCAACTCAGTATCCCGTACCTGCCTTGTCTCCATACCCCCTGATACCTTTAGCCACAAGGGCCACATCTAACTCGCTCTTAAATATAGCCAATGATCTGGACTCAACTACCTTCTGTGGCAGAGAGTTCCAGAGATTCACCACTCTCTGTGTGAAAAATATTTTTCTCATCTCGGTCTTAAAGGATTTCCCCTTTATCCTTAAGCTGTGACCCCTGGTCCTGGACTTCCCCAACATCGGGAACAATCTTCCTGCATCTAGCCTGTCGAACCCCTTAAGAATTTTGTACGTTTTTATAAGATCCCCCCTCAATCTCCTAAATTCTAGCGAGTACAAGCCGAGTTATTGTGTATATGTATGGTCTATGGTATATAAACACACTGAACTTTTATTTCCTGTTCTGGATTATGTTTACATATTCTGTTGTGCTGCAGCAAGCAAGAATTTAATTGTCCTATCTGGGACACATGACAATAAAACTCTCTTGACCCTCGACTTGGACTTCAGCAAAAAAGGGTTCTTGGGGAAAAAAGAGGTACCTTAAATGTAGTTGCGTCTGGTTGGGTAACTATGGTAGGGTGAAGACTATTCCATGCTTTAATTGTGCGGGGGAACTCCATGGAGCAGCCAGCAACTCTGGATAGAAGAAATTGGTTGACGTTTCGGGTTGAGACCCTTCTTTAGACTCCCTCTGGTTTTAGTGTTTTTAGTTTAATTTAAAGATACAGTGTGGAAACAGGTCCTTCAGCCCACCACGCCGACCACCGATCACCCGTACACTAGTTCTATCCCACACATTAGCAACGTAAGTCAAGAGTCAAGAGTGTTTTATTCTCGCATGTCCCAGTTAGAACAATGAAATCCTTACTTGCAGCAGCACAACAGAATATGTAAACATAGTACTCTGTAAACAATGTTATAAACAAGAAAATAAAACAGTGTATATTTATATATGAATATATAACTATATAAATATATATATATATATATATATGTGTGTGTGTGTGTGTGTGTGTATATATATATATATATATATTAAAAAAAACACACACACACACACTTTCCCTCCTGGGATTAATAAAGTTCTATCGTATTGTATCGTGTATGGAGGAAGGAACTGCAGATGCTGGTTTAAACTGAAGATATACACAAAAAGCTGGAGTAACTCAACAGGTCAGACAGAATCTCTGGACAAAAGGAAAATATTATGTTTTGGGTTGGGTCTGAAATAGGTTCCTGCACACCTTTGGAATATGGAAGGAAACAAGAGCACCCGGAGAAAACCCAAGCGATCAAAGGGAAAAGGAGCAAACCATACAGACAGCACCCATATTCAGGATCAATTCCGGGTCTCTGGCACTTTTAGGCAGCAACTTTATGGCCAATAGCCAATAGTCCATACCCCATAGCCTTGAACTGAACTAGAACATACAGTAGCTGTAAAGGGGGACATAGCGTAACTTGGAGATTTAAGACTGAAAATTGATATTTTCATTTTTTTAGTAACCAAAGTTACCAACGTATAATTTTTTGTGTGTTGGAAAACAAAATATAGTGGCACAGCTGGTAGACTTGCTGCCTCACACGCCAGAGATCTGTGTTCGATCCTGTCCTCGGGCACTGTCTGTGTTGAATTTGTACATTCTCCCTGCAAGCGTGTGGGTTTCCTCCCACATCCCAAAGATGCATTGGCTTTGTAGGTTAACTTGTCTCTGTAAAATTGTCCCAAATTTGTAGGGAGTGGGTGAGGAAAGTGGGATAACAGAACTTGTGTGAATGGGTAGACCAAAATGCTGGAGAAACTCAGCGGGTGAGGCAGCATCTATGGAGCGAAGGAAATAGGCGACGTTTCGGGTCGAGACCCTTCTTCAGACTGATGTGAGGGTGGGGGGGGGGGGGGGGATGGGAAGAAGAAAGGAAGAGGCGGAGACAGTGGGCAGAGGGAGAGCTGGGAAGGGGAGTAGAAAGCAGGGAGTACCTGAAATTGAAGAAGTCAATGTTCACACCACTGGGGTGTAAACTGCCCAAGCGAAATATGAGGTGCTGCTTCTCCAATTTACAGTGGGCCTCACTCTGGCCCAGGACAGAAAGGTTGGATTCGGAATGGGAGGGGGAGTTGGAGTGCTGAGTCACTGGGAGATCAGGTTGGTTATTGCGAACCAAACTGAGGTGTTGGGCGAAGCGATCGCCATGCCAACGCTTGGTCTCACCAATGTAGAGCAGCTGACACCTAGAGCAGCGGATGCAATAGATGAGGTTGGAGGAGGTGCAGGTGAACCTCTTCCGCACCTGGACTGCTTGGGTCCTTGAATGAAGTCAAGGGGGGAGGTAAAGCGACAAGTGTAGCATTTCCTGCGGTTGCAAGGGAAAGGTCCAGGAGAGGGGTGGTTTGGGTGGGAAGGGACGAATTGACCAGGGAGTTACGGAGGGAGCGGTCTCTGCGGAAAGCCAACAGGGGAGGAGATGGGTAGATGTGGCCAGTGGTGGGATCCCATTGGTAGACAAAAAAGCTGGAGAAAATCAGCGGGTAAGGCAGCATCTATGGAGCGAAGGAATAGGCGACGTTTCGGGTCGAGACCCTTCTTCAGATTGATGTCGGGGGAGGGGGGGGACACACGAAAAAGAAAGGAAGAGGCAGATACAATAAATATCCGGCTGTGGGAGAGCTGGGAATGGGAGGGGAAGGAGGGAGAATACCGTCGGAGTGTAAACTACCCAAGCAAATGTGAGGTGCTGCTCCTCCAATATGCGGTGGGCCTCACTCTGGCCATGGAGGAGGCCCAGGACAAAAAGATAGGATTCGGAATGGGAGGGGGAGTTGAAGTGTTGTGCCACCGGGAGATCAGGTTAGTTGTTGCGAGCTGAATGGAGGTGTTGTGCAAAACGATCACCAAGCTTGCGCTTGGTCTCACCGAGGCTGATCATATGCTGAATAATCCAACCACATTTTTGTTTGGAAGTGGAAAGAAATAATATAAATTACATTCATTGCAAAGTGTAAAAAGAGTTGATATACTGTATTATAATTTAGCTGCATGTCATTGTGGTATATATCATGTCTTGATTGGTGAATATGTTTAGTTTGTGACTTTATTTAAATCAGAAATAATATGTGAATGCTTCATTGAACATAATTCCGACTGGTAACTACGTACTTCGTCCGAGCACATTATCGCACGCGTCATGCAAGCCATCTTAAATGACCAACTAAACTGTCATTTGGCAACCTAAAAAGCTGCCAAGGTTGCCCGGCTGACAACAGAGAAAAAAAATTAAGGGAGAGCCCTGCAAGGTGTATAATATTTTTGACACTCATAGGCCTTTCTTACATATGCTGTCACAACTCACTGTAGTCTCTAAACAACCCTTCAGTAATTTTCCTTACCCTCCATTTCAGAATAATAGCATTTTAAGCCGATAACTCAACACTAGCACTGGCAATAAATAAATTTAAAACGCAGCTTTCCAGCCCAATATCTCATTGACCTCGCTCGGCTGCAAATCGGTCCCATGGACCATCTTCATCTAGATTCAAGATTCAAGATTCAAGAGATTCAAGAGTTTATTGTCATGTGTCCCAGATAGGACAATAAAATTTTTACTTTTGCTTCAGCACAACAGAATATAGTAGGCATGAATACAGAACAGATCAGTGTCGTGGGGGTGGGGGATTGGGAGGGGCCTCACAAGTGGAACAGCTTGGGGCCTCTCTTCATCTAAATCTGGCCCTGCTCTCTCCTTCTCTCCCCCTCTCTCCCCTTCTCACCCCCTCCACGCTCTCTAAAGGACTTACCATACACTGTGGCAGCGGTCTTAACCTTACTCTTCATCGCGGGTGTGAATTTCAAACAGCGCTCACCCACTTTCCCTGGCCCCTGCCTTTACGATGTGTGTGTGTGTGTGTGTGTGTGTGTGTGTGCGTGTGTGTGTGTGTGTGTGTGTGTGTGTGTGTGTGTGTGTGTGTGTGTGTGTGTGTGTGTGTGCGGTCGATCGATCAAGCTCGCGGTTTCAACACAGATGATCTATTAGATTGGATTAGATATAATTTATTACCACACAGCCAGGCTGGTGGAAATTTGGGTTGTCTGCAGCGATACAATAATAAAGAACACGCAACCACAATAAAACTGTAACACAAACATCCACCACAGCATTCATCACTGTGGTGGAAGGCACAAAATTTGGCCAGTCCTCCTCCATTTCCCCCCGTGGACAGGACCAGAGTCCAGAGTCAGTCCAGGATCGGCTCTTCCTCACCGGAGACCGCGGCTTTAAGTTGTTGTAGGCTGCAGGCCGGCGGTCAAGATTTAAGTCCCCGCCGCAGCCAGAAGCACCGTAGACTGCAGGGCCGGCGGTCGAAGCTCCCCTCCAGGGGTGATGGTCAGTCCATGCCGGACCCGCGGTAGAAGTTGGCCGCGGGCCGGCAGTGATGGCTTCTTCTTCCCCCGGGTCCCCCACGAGGGATCCCGGGCTGTAGACGCCGCACCAGCTGGAGCTCTGCAGACTGCGGCTTCAGGCTGCGACTTCAGGCTGCCGGCTGCCCCGGGCCAGCGAAACGGAGCGCTCCCCTCCAGCGAGCCCCAGCGAGGGCTCACCCGCTCCACATCAAGAGTCCACGCTGCGCCCGCCGCTGAAGCCCCGGGCGCGTCTCCGGGAAAGGCTGCGTCGATCCTTGATGTTAGGCCACGGGGGAGGCGACCTGGAAAAACTCGCCTCTCCGTGGAGGAGGCGACCGAAGCGGTTCCCCTTACCCCCCCACACCACCCCCCACACAAAACACACGAAGAAACATTAAATACAGACTTTAAAACATACTAAAAAAATAAAAAAAAGTTGAAAAACTGACGAGCTGCATGACATGGCTGCTGCCAGAGCAGCGCCCCCTCCGAATTCTAGCTCGAGGTTTTCCAGGCGAGTGCCCTCGAGCTTGAAGGTCGAAGACACTCTTCTTAACTCGCGGATTAGGTCGCCGCAGTGGGACAGCCCCTTTAATGAAGGAGTTGGAGCTGAACCTGGCCACAAAGTCATGTGTGTACAGGGAGTACAGTAGGGGGCTGAGGACGCAACCTTGGGGGAATCCTGTGTTCAGGGTGAGTGGGTTGGAGGTGTGTCTGCCCACCTTGACCACCTGGGGCATGGCGGTCAGAAAGTCCAGGACCCAGACACACAGTGGGGTGCTCAGTCCCAGTTCAATCAGCGTATCAGCAAGTCTGGTGGGGACTATAGTGTTGAAAGCTGAACTGTAATCAATGAACAGCAGCCTCACATGTTCTAATTTTCCGGATGTGTGCAAATAACCATGAAAAAACTGTTAGAACTTCAATACAATTTATGACTGGCAGTCTCCATTGTGTAGTACATATTTAATACCTATGCTGCATATACACTGCTCCAAATAGATATTCATAAGTATTTACCTGAGCAATAGTACGATCTGGGCACCAGCTCCGAATAAGCAGCAATTTGCGGAATATGTCCAAAGTGGTGTCATATCCATCAGGGAGAGGCAATTCCTCACAATCTTCTTCATCAAACCAAGTCTTCCAAGCTTTATCATTGTTGGTCACTTGAGCAAGTAGTTGAGTGAATGGGTACGATTGAGAGAGCTGAACCAGATTTAACCAGGTGATGTCAATAATCCATTTCTTTGGTTTAGGCTCGACAGAATTGAGGTCTAAGGAAGCCCCACCTGGAAAAGTAAAATTATGTTGATTTGATTATTGCTGTTCAATAAGTAACATCATCTCCTGTGATATTTCATTATTAACTTTCAAATTTAATATAACATGGTTAACTTTTATATCTCATTTAGCACACCCTGCTTTCATATTATGATACTCTTTAGCACCAGTTGCAACAGATTTTGGCCAGACTGACCAATAGCCCACTTCTTCTGTGAGCCTCGACACAACTGAGTTCTAAGGAAGCTCTAGGAGAGAAATTGCAAATGAGTGATGTACAGAAGGATCTGTGTGTTCTTACGTAGGAATCACAAAATGTTAGCAGGCAAGCGACTAGTAATTAGGAAGACAAGTGGCTTATTAGCTTATTAGCTTTTTTAACTCCCAGTACTGACTGTGTGGCATGTGCACATTCTCCCTGAAATCATACATCCGATTCTCTGCTTTCCCAAAAACATGCAAGTAGGTAGGTAGGTTAATTAGCCACTTAAAATGCTCCTTGTGTTCAGATGAGTGATGGAATTTGGGCCGGGGCAAGAATTTGATGGAAATGTGGGGAGAATAAAGCGAGTTAGCTTAGTTGTGTGAGAAAAAATGGGCACTTGATAGTAAATGGTGACCAATGGTTTGGTTCCATGCTGGATCTCTGTTTGAATCTAAAAACAATTCCAAACCAGCCAACATTTATGTATCTAATAAACCTACAATAGTAGTTTCACTCAAGTCTCAAGTTTCGGTTCTGTCCAATTAGCTCTTCTCTGATTGGGCACATTATTTGCCATTGTTGTAAACAGTTTTTTGTGTGTTTTTGATCTATTAAAATTGTATTCAAAAGCTAAAATCTGATTTGTAAGTCAGATAAAACATTCATTCAATTAAAGAGCAATATGGCAGGACTACAGCACTTGACATCAACTGTGCCGTTCTGGTTGCTGCATTGCAGGAAGGATGTGGAGGTTGGGGCGAGGGTGCAGTAGAGGTTCATCAGGATTCTGCCAGGATTAGAGAGTATGAGCCATTAGAGGAAATTGGACAAACTTGGATTGCTTTTTCTGAAGCACTGAGGCTGAAGGATAAGTGTATAAAATTATGAGCATAGTGTCTTTTCCTCATGGTGGAAATGTCAGCTATTGGAGGGCAAATGCTCAAGGTGAGAGGAGGAACGTGTAAAGGAGATTTATGAGGCAAGGTTTTTTTTTTACAGTAAGGTAGGTCTCTGCTTCCATCACATACCCTGCTGTCAGGGGAAATGGTAGAAGTAGATACAATAGTAAAGTTTAAGAGTCTTTTAGACAAACACATAAATAGGGGATGGAGGAATATAACGTCATGGTCAGCACAGACATCATAGATCGAAGGTCCTAATCCAGAGCTTTAAATGTTCTATGTTCTGTGTACAAATATAGGGAGATTTTAAGATCTCACTGTTATCAAGGTAGCTGAAATTACTTGAATAGTGTTTCAACTGTTTTCCACATTTAGCAATAAAGATCAACTGAGCAGCTCCTGTTAGCCTTTCAGGAGACAATGTACAGCATTAATTCACTGCTACATCATAGCAAAAAAGCTTATATACATAATCTAATTCCCAATGTTTTAATGTCTAATAGAATATATCATGATTTGTAACTAATATTAGCTGAGATTGTCTTGGAGTATGTAGAATATACAAAGTCAAGATACTACTCCCAAAATCATTTATGACAGAACAATACAGGATAGCTGCAAAGTCTCTTGCCCAGTGTAGAGAAAATGAGAACCAGAGGCCATAGGTTTAAGGTGAGAAGGGAAAGATTTAATAGGAACCTGCAGGGTAACTTTTTCAACACAGAGGGTGGTGGATGTATGGAACGAGCTGCCAGAGGAGGAAGTTGAGGCAGGTAGTATCGCAATGTTTAAGAAACATTTGGACAGGTGCATGGATAGGACAGGTTTTGAGGGATATGGGCCAGATGCAGGCAGGTGGAACTAGTGTAGATGGGACATGTTGGTCGGTGTGGCCAAGTTGAGCTGAAGGGCCTGTTTCCAAACTGTATGACTCTATGACCATGACTCTACAATATAATTTTAAATCACAGAACAGTTCCCTTAAGCTAGGCATAAATTACTTGAAAATTTTAATCAATTAAAAATTTTAAATGAGAATTCAAAATGCCACAACCCTTATGTTAGTAATTTTACAGCGATGAGAAGGTGTGGGCTTTATAACTTTGTGGCACTGCAAATATAATCCACCCATTACACATCACAGTCATAAAATATTATAGCCAATAACCATAAGTGCAATAGAAGTAAAATGGTTCATCAGCTTCCACTAAATTGCTCCATGTAGGCCATTAACACCATCTTTGGCTTTAGTTTTGACTATTGCTTGTTAATGAGTGATTAATGGTAAAGAGCAAAGGAGAAAATGTTCAAGACTATCTTAGTTGGAAATATACCACAATAAACGAACCATGGAAATGTTTTGCAGAAAGACTAAATCTACTTAGAAATCTATATGTTGATTAAAACAGTATGTGGAGCAACCTACATACACTGAAATAGATTTTATGTTCTATATTGATTGATGCTTCTCTAGAAGTTATTATCATATAATCTCCAATTGCAGCGGTTTGTGAAAGTACCAACTATCTTCTAAATACATTCAGGAAAGGATAATAAATGTCAGCCATGTTACTGACACCCAAATCTCAAAGGAGAATCATGGGCATATATTCATCATTTCATGTTTTCTTATTCAGAGATCGAACAGGTGCTCATTAGTGACACAGCTGGCCACACACCATTACTGGAAACATTGTTAAGGGCCTGTACCACTTAGGCAACAGCCGGCGACAGTCACAGTTGTAGCAGGACACCAAAAAAACGGCAACTGGACCCCCCCCTACGACAATGTCTATGACAACCTACCACCTAGTCGACGTCAAGCTACGGCAAGCTACTGACAACCGGCTGCCCATTAGGATGTCGACCTACGACCACACCTATGACAACCCATGACCACCCAGGCAACAACCTACGACAACCCGCGACAAGCTACGACCCTGTCGGCGAGAACTGAAGACAATTCAGTCGCCGGTACCTGTCGCCTGTTGACGTAGGTAGTCGCCAATGGAATTCACCGAAGTCATCACCCGGCGACAACCTACGTCACCTGGGGACAACCTGCGTCATCCTGGCGACAACCTACGACAGGAGAAGACAAGCTACGTCAAGCCCAGTCGCCGAACGGTTTTGAACATTTCAAAATCCAGCCGGGACAAGAAAAAAGTTACGACTCTTTAGGCGACTTGAGGAGACAACTCACGACCATACAGGCGGCACCCCGCAACCATGTGGCGACAGCCTAGTCGCCTGTAGTCGCCGAAAAAAATCGCCTAAGTGGGACAGGCCTTTTACATACAATGGGGACCTTGGTACAAGGGGAAAAGATATGCCCATCTGCAAAGAACCTTCTCCCATAGACTCTTCAGTGGCATCACATTCTACCTGCTCCTGAAGCTTCAGGCACAAGAACTCTCTGATTGTTTCTATTTCTGGACCTTTCTTAAAAAGGTACAAATTGCAATTGCAATTTACAAATTGAGCTGTTGGGAGTCCAGCACATTACTCATGTTTGAACATCTGGACTGACAAGGGCTGTGCAACCAAGAGACCAGGTCATCTCCTCTAACCCAGAGGTGAGGGTATAGATTTTGCATTCTAAACAAAGTAATCGGTTAGACTCCCTAAATGATTTATGTTCTTAAGTTCATAAGTTTATAGGAACAAAATTAAGCCATTCGCCCCTCAAGTCCGTTCTGCCATTTAATCATGGCTGATCTATCTTTCCATCTCAACCCCATTCTTTTGCCTTCTCCCCATAACCTCTGACACTCTTACTAATCAAAAATGTTTCAACCTCTGCCTTAAAAATATCCCTTGATTTGGTCTGCACAACCTTCTGTGGCAATTAATTCCACATTCACCACCCTCTATCCTCCTCATCTCCTTTCAAAGGTTACAGAAATTTTATTCTGAGGCTGTGGCCTCTGGTCCTTGACTCTCCCACTAGTGGAAAAATCCCCTCCACATCCACTCTATCCAGGCCTTTCACTATTCGGTAAGTTTCATTTGTATTTGATATATTTAATTTAGAAATCCATCACTAGGCCCATGAAAACAGTGTCTATCCCTTTGCCAAACTGCTTTATCTGTTGGTGAAAGACAATTAGAGGGTTTTCAAAGAGGAATTGGATAGGCATTTGAAATAGAATAATTTACTGGGTCATGGAGAACAAGAAGGGAAAATTGGACTGAGAGGATTGTCCAGTTACAAACCTCCATTGACCAAGGGCTGAAATGCTTCTTGTGCCAATTATATGCAGGTTGGTAAGTAAATTGGCCGATGTAATTTATTCAAAGTGAATGTTGGAATCTGGAGGAAATTGATGGGATTGTGGGGAGAATAAAATGGGATTAGTGTGGGATTTGCCAAAAAGGATGTTTGAGGATACATTATGGTCAGTCCGTGCTTGGAGGCAATGAGACTGCTATTGTGCTGCATAACTATGATTTTATCACAGAATTTTGTCATATAATTCTGTGATCACATTTCATCCAATAAATTGCATTCTTGTGAAATCTAAAAAAAGGGCAAATTTTGTATACTTACAATCCTGATAAGCATTTAATTAACAATAAATCCAAAAATAATTGGGCCAGCTTTTCTTTGGAAAATTACCATTTATTTCATGCTATTATCAGTCAAGATAAAAATAAAATATGTGATTGAAATTCTTAGTTAAGTAAATGTGTGCACAACTCTTCACTCCGTGTCTTCATAATGTTCTACATATCTTCTGGGGCAGTGTGTAAAGTTAACACATTCATTTCTACATTAAGTTAACAGCTCATTTAATTATTTAAAGGTGATATTTAAAGCTGACAATTTTCTATAATTTGATCTATGAATATAGTTAATCCTTTAATTAAAATGCTTCATTCTACAGATTCATGCGGGATGAATGAGTGCTATTGTACTGGTTCTTGAAAAGACAGAATAGCTGAATAAGCACTTTCAGCTACATTTCCAAAATTGTCCAACAGCAAGCCACTGATTCAATAACTCGGCTCTTCCTCATGCATTCAATCATAATGCCAATAGTGATAACATATTATTCTTTATTTATTTATTCACAAGGGCTGGATGATATAAATTTTATATATATTAGGTTTTGCTGTCAAAGTGTTCACTGTATTTATTCTGGTCATCACAGTGCTTTATGTCGTGAACGAAACACAGTATTGGCTCCCACTGACTTCCTAATCCAGAATTAAATATCAGGCTAGCCTGATAATATAAACAATTCTAAATGATCAGCTATTTGATCAAAGACTTTCGAAGCATATTTTTGCCTGCAACTCTCCCTGGTATTGCATTTTAATTATGCCGAATGTAGATGATTCCAGTTTGTAGCTTTATGTACAATCAATCACACTGTTTTGTTATTTTTGCAACATGATGAAATGTTAAATGTTACATTAATGTAGTTTGTAAAATGCACCAAGATTAAAGTAGTAGTTAATAAACCATCTGGTAATTTGATCCGTCACTGAAAGAATAATTAGAATTTAACATGTTTTTACCTAATATGAGTTGGTATTAATCTATGATTATCACTGATCAGATTATCACAGATTAGTATTAACCTATTAATATCGTTGAAAAGATCATGTAGCCCATCTGTGCAGAAAGAAATTGAGTTAACAATTCATGTTGATCACTGATCGCTGATCAGAAAAAAAAGGTCAGAAAACAAGCATGATTCAAGTAGCAGAAAAAGGGGAGAATAGAAAGAACAAAACAAACACTTATGGAAGAATTGAGATCAAATCAGAGTGTGATGCAAATGGTAATGGCGCCAAATGACAAAAAGGGATGAAGAGTGGTGAAGACTTGGTAATTAGAAGAGATGCAAATCGAAGAGGATGAGTGAGGACAGAAAAACAAAACTAAAGGAGTGAGATACAGAGCAGTTGCCAGAAATCTGGGGGGAAAAAGGGTGCTGGAAATATCCAACAGTTCAGGCAGCAGCTATGAAGAGAGTAAAAGAGAGTTCATGTTGCAACTTTACGCTCTTTCATTGGAACTGGTCAGTCCTGATGCAAATAGAAGCCCAGGGTAGTTTGCGTGGAACAGAAGTGTTTCACAATGTGAAACCCAATCTGCATCTGATATTTCCAGTGCAGAAAGAGATTATAGATCTAGCCTCACTAATGCAAAGCAAATTTAATTCACCATGTAGAATCACATATATTATTTTAAGAAATGTTATTGTCAACGATTACCTTTAATCAAAGTCTGAAAATCTTCATGAGAAATCTTCTTGCATTGCAAATCAATCTTTAGTGCCATAAGCAGAGTAAAGAGGTATTTGTGATTCTCATACAGGCCCCGTACAGTGTATCTGAATACTTCATAGGTGAGATATTCAATGATGTTGGCAATTCTTTTGGAAGTAACTTGTGATTTTGCTGATCGCTCCATGGATATGTCGAAAATACCCAGGAACTGTCGAAGGGAGGTCTGGTACATCACATTTACTAAACTCATTTCAACAACGAGGAAGTAAAGAATGCTACCACGCGAGGCCACAGGGCGATATTCCTCACGAGCTGCATTTATCTTCACCTCTGTTTCTGCAGCTATGCTCAGCTTGTCACTCACCTGAAGACAATAAAAATAAATTAAGCTTTTGATTACCACAACATAAAACATTTGAAATAAAATCCCCTTTTCAGGTTAAAAGACAAAATGTTATGTTCTCTGTGGAAGCTGAAAGGGGTACAAAGAAGTTTTACGAGGATGTTGTCAGGACTCGAGGGCCTGAGCCAGCGTTTCCCGGAACGCTAGGGTTCCGCGAGAGGTCGCTAGGGGTTCCGAGCGATAAATAGGCTAATCATATGTAAATACATTTTTGAGTCATTTTTGTGTTTAATTTCATATTCGTTATTTTATTATACACATATGGCATATTCTTGGGTATTATAATAAAGTCTTCAACCTGTTACATCATTTAAAAGTATAATAATCATAGGGAATATATTTAGCAACATCTATACGTCGCTAAATATGAGGCCTTTCGTGGCCAGTGGACAGGAGCTGCACGTGACGGATTCATGTATTATCAATAAACGATTAAGTTTATTGTGGTGGTTAGTACCTGTTTTCGTCTGCTTATATGTGTTATTTATGATGTTGGTTATTTGGGTTTCTTTTTTGTTTACAGATATGGTTGATTTTTGTGTGTGAATGAAACCTCCTTATGAGGTCTCTTGAACAAGCAGTTTGATTTCAGGTTTTTTTTTGCATTGTCAATAACCTTGAGAAAAACGTGTTATTTATTGCTAAAACCAGTTATCAGAAAAATGTATTATGTTTGCTTTATGAACTTTAAGTTTATGAAAGAGAAAGAAAGATTAATAAAGATATATAATAATTCTTATGTAGGAGTTCCCTGAGACATGAAAATTATTTCAAGGGAGAACGCTGGCCTGAGCTATAGGGAGAGGTTAAATCTACAGTAAGACTCTATTTCTTGGAGCACAGATGATATTATAGAGATGTATAAAATCATGAGAGGTAAGCACACAGAGTCTCTTGCCCAGTTTTGGGGAAATCCAGGACCAGCGGACATACGTTTGAGGTGAGGGGGGAAAGATTTAATAGGAACCCGAGGGGTAACTTTTTTACACAAAGGGTGGTGGGTGTATGGAACAAGCTGCCGGAGGAGATAGTTGAGGCAAGTACTATCACAATGATTAGATAGGTACATGGATAGGATAGGTTTAGAGGGAAATAGGTCAAACACAGGCAGGTGGGATTAGTGTAGATGGGGCATGTTGGTTGGTATGGGAAAGTTGGGCCGACGGGCCTGTAACCATGCTGTATGACTATGACTATGACTAAGAATGAGAGAGTGGTGGGGGCATGGAATGCACTGCCTGGGGAGCTGGTTGAGGCAGATGTGATTGTGACATCTGAGAAGCTATTGAATAGGCAATCAATCAATCAATCCAGCAATCAATCAATCAATCAATCAAGTTTTATTCATCACATACACAATACAGTGCAGTGAAATAAAATTCCCAGCAACGGTACAATCAAAAAAAGAACACACAATACACATTAAAAATTTAACACAAACATCCACACAGCATTCTTCGCTGTGGTGGAAGGCACAAAGTACAGTCAGTCCTCCTCCATTGTTCCCGTCATAAACCTCCACAGTCGCCGCTGCAGGCGGCCAGATGTACAGGCAAATGGAAGGGAATAGAGGGATATGGATCATATACGAACAGATGAGATCAGTTCAACGGCATGTTTGACACAAACATTGTGGGCCAAAGGGCATGTTCATGTGCTTCTATGTGCTATGTATTGCTATTTTTTTTCACATCTTTTTACTCCCTTAAACAAGAACCACTGCATTGCTGAAATCCATGAGTTGAAAATGGATTTATTGGCTCCCTGCATCAAATATTAGTAATAAAAGGAAGTTTGTAATACCAACTGAATGGAGTTGAAATATTCTTATTTTCCCTCTCTTTAAGCTACTGTTATAGATCCGTCCCAAATTCTGTTCTTCCTTACGATCTGTCTTCCCATAAAGCCAGCTTCCTATAAAAACCCCAAAAACAATTGACACTGTAACTGCTCCTTGAACTAACAATCCAGAAACCCAAGGTCAAATTCTGAAAGAGCAGCTGCAGAATTTAAATTCAGTTGAGAAGCTGGAATTAGGAAGAACAAAACAAAAATTAGTCCTGGTAGACAACTACTAAAATTACCGGATTTTCGTAAAAATACATCTACTTCACATGTCCTTCAGAGGAGGTCATCTACAATCCTGACCTATGCCGATTCTGAAATGGCAGAACAAACTATTCAGTTGCACCATTTTTGCCACATGGAAACTAGGAAAGAATAAAACTGAATGGACCATCTGGCATTGACCAAGGCAGTGAATATGGACACAGCAAAGGAGCTCCCAGCACATTTTTCCCTACAATGTCCTCCTCACAACCATAGCCTGACATAGTTGTCTTCACAGAATCATATGTTTTAACCGACTCCTCCGTCAGAATCCCAAGCAATGTCATGTTCAACCAGTAATGCCAAACAATTACCAACTCTCACTTGATGAATCAGGGTTCCTCCATGTTTAACAACATTACAGCTGACCAACTCCAAATGGGGAGCCACAGCACACACATTAAGATCTACTGCTCTGGCCCTGTGCTACTCCTCTGCGGAGTATGCGTGTCCTGTTTGGGAGAGATCATCCCATGCCAAGAAATTAGACCCAGCGTTGAATAACACCTGCCGCTCAATCACTGGCTGCTTGAAGCCCACCAACATAAACAACCTGCACCTCCTCGCTGGCATTGCCCTTGCTGATGTGAGACGGGAAGTCACCAGCCGAGTAGAGATGACCAAGGCCACCAGTGACGAACGCCACCTCCTCTATGGACGTGTACCCCCGGCCCATCGGCTGAAGTCCAGGAGAAGCTTTCTCAGCCATGTCCAGCCCCTAATAACATCACGGGAAGAAACCAGACTCCAACTATGGACAAAAAGGCTTGAGGACGACCCCCCCTCCTACTGACATGGGTATCCCTCCTTCTGAAGCCCTCCCTCCGGGCTCAGAAGCACCATGGGTCCAGTGGAAGACGCTCAACCGCCTGAGAACAGGAACAGGGCGATCAAAAGCTGCCATGGCCAGATGGGGCTATGAAACTTGCCAAACCACCTGTGAATGTGGAGAAGAGGACCATACAATGCAGCACTGCCTTGTCTGCCCCCTACTACCCAACCAGTGCAGCTCAAAGGATCTTGCAGTGTTCAACAAAAACGCAAAGGACTGTGTAAAGGAATGGGAAACTGTCATATAGTCAACCAGCTTCAAAGACTCGAAAAGAAGAAGAAGAACAACATTACATGAATAAAATAGAAATGAACTAATGTAACTGAAAGAAATTCCATGGATTAAATTTGCCAGCTACAAATTAAAACTTTTTTTCCGATTCTCTTTTACCTCTTCAGCTGTTATCTTGGTGACCCGGAGCACTTCAATCAATGATTCATCCTCCACTAGTGACCCTTCAGTGCTGGTTAGACGATATAGCAAATTATCTTCCAACTCCTGCATTCTTCGTTTGTTTGATGTGACTTCTTTCATCAGTTGCACTCTCTCTGCTTCTAGTTCCTAATGTACAACATGAAAATATAATATTAACTCAAAACAATTTAGTAAAGTGAGCCTGGAAAGGCATTGTTCCAATCTTATGAGGGCAATGTGACTGAAATTTATTTGCAACCAGTGTATGCCAACACTGCCAGATTATATTGCAGCAAATAAGAAACATTTTGGGTTCTTCCTGTTGTCAGTCTCTAGACTTTCGAGATACAGGCCCTTCGGCCCAATGATCGACACAAAATGCTGGAGGAAATCAGCAGGACAGGCAGCACCTCTGGAGAGAAGGAATGGATGACATTTCAGGTTGAGATACTTCTTCAGACTGTAGGGCAGGGGAAAGGGAAACAAGAGATATAGACGATGTAGAGAGATATAAAACAAATGAATGCAAGATATGTGAAAAAGTAACGATGATAAAGGAAACAGGCCATTGTTAGCTGTTTGCTAGGTGAGAACGAGAAGCTGGTGCAACTTGGGTGTGCGAGGGATGGAGAGAGAGGGAATCTGTGGGGTTACTTGAAGTTAGAGAAATCAATATTCATACCACTGGGTTGTAAGCTGCCTAAGCAAAATATGAGATGCTTTTCCTCCAATTTGCATTTGGCCTCACTGACAATGGAGGAGACCTGGGACAGAAAGGTCAGTGTGGAATGGGAAGGGGATTTAAAGTGTTTGGCAACCGGGAGATCAGGTAGGTCCAAGTGGACTGAACGAAAGTGTTCAGTGAAACAAACCTGTTGGGACTGAAGGCAGATAAATCCAGAGGGCCTGATGGTTTACATCCCAGAGTACTCAAGGGGGTAGCCCTAGAAATTGTGGATGCATTGGTGATCATTTTCCAATGGTCTCTTGGCACTGGATCAGTTCCTGTGGACTGGAGGGAGCCAATGTAACCCCACTTTTTAAGAAAGGAGGGAGAGAGAAAACAGGGAATTGTAGACCAGTTAGCCTGACATCGGTAGTGGGGAAGATGCTTGAGTCGATTGTTAAAGATATTATAGCAGCGCACTTGAAAACCAGTGACAGGATCGGTCAAAGTCAACATGGATTTATGAAGGGGAAATCATGCTTGACTAACCTTCTGGAATTTTTTGAGGATGTAACAAGTAGAATGGATAAGGGAGAGCCAGTGGATGTGGTGCATCTGGACTTTCAAAAAGCCTTTGACAAGGTCCCACATAAGAGATTAGTGTGCAAAATTAGAGCACATGGTATTGGGGGTAGGGTATTGACATGGATAGATAACTGGTTGGCAAACAGGAAGCAAAGAGTAGGAATTAATGGGTCCTTTTCAGAATGGCAGGCAGTGACTAGCGGGGTGTCCCAAGGCTCAGTGCTGGGACCCCAGTTATTTACAATATATATTCATGATTTAGATGAGGGAATTAAATGTGACATCTCCAAGTTTGTGGATGAAACAAAGCTGGGTGGCAGTGTGAGCTGCGATGAGGATGCCATGAGGCTGCAGCATGACTTGGATAGGTTGGGTGAGTGGTTATCCACTTTGGTGGCAAGAACAGGAAGGCAGATTATTATCTGAATAGTGTCAGATTAGGAAAAGGGGAGGTGCAATGAGACCCGAGTGTGCTTGTACATCTGTCACTGAAAGTAAGCATGCAGGTACACCAGGCAGTGAAGAAAGCTAATGGCATGTTGACCTTCATTGTGAGAGGATTTGAGTTTAGGAGCAAGGAGGTCCTAGTGCAATAATACAGGGCCCTGTTATGACCGCACCTGGAGTATTGTGTGCAATTTTGGTCTCCTGATTTGAGGAAGGACATTATTGCTATTGAGGGAGTGCTGTGTAGGTTCACCAGGTTAATTCCCGGGATGGCAGGACTGACATATTAAGAAAGAATGGGTCGACTGGGATAGTATTCACTGAAATTTAGAAGGATGAGAGGGCATCTTATTGAAATATAAAATTCTTAAAGGATTGGACAGGCTAGATGCAGATAAAATGTTCCCGATGTTGGGGTCACAGATTAAGAATAAGGGGTAGGCCATTTGGGACTGAGATGAGGAAAAACTTCTTCACCCAGAGAGTTATGAATCTGGGTCCTCAAGGTCTAATGGAAGAACCAGTGCTATTTCTTATTTATATTTATGACGAATGTAGGTATGCAGTATAACATTTTAGATTTTGAAGATTACAATAAATTTGGAGATATAGACAAAAGAATTGTGGACCGCAATAAACTGCAAGGAGACATATATAAACAGACAACATGGACAGACAAGTAGCAGATGAAATTAAATTAAAATAATGTGAAATGCTACATTTTGAATAAAAATAAGGAGAGATAACATAAACAAAATATCACATTACTAAACAATGTCTAATAACTGAAGGATCTGCCTACAAATGTACATAAAACTTAAAAAGTGACCAGATGTGTTGTGTAAGGGGTTAATTTAAGATTTGGGGTCCATAATTGAGGCACAAATTAGGAAAGTGGGGAAGTTTAGTTTCGTTTAATTTAGAGATACAGCATTGAAACAGGCCCTTCGGCCCACTGAGTGTACACCGACCAGCGATCCCCACACATTAACACTACCCTACACACAACTAGGGACAATTTTATATTTATAACCAAGCCAATGAACCTACAAACTTGTACGTCTTGTGTGAGAGGAAACCAAAGATCACAGAGAAAACTCATGCAGGTCACAGGGAGAACATACAAACTCTGTACAGACAAGCACCTGTAATCAGGATCGAACCCGGGTCACTGGCGCTGTAAGGCAGTAGCTCTACCGCTATGCTACTGTGCCGCACTACCGTGATGTTAAACTTTTCCAACGCATTGATTCGGTCACTACGGCGATATTGACTCCACTTCTGGTCATCACAACACATGAGAACGATATGACAGTCCTTGAAAAAGGGAACAGCTAGGACTTTCCTTGTAGTTTAAGGAATTGGGGCTTGAAAAAAGTATATAAGCAGTACAACAGGATGTATTTTGGTGTCCTTGAATCATTGTAACCATTTTTTACTTTACCTACCTGTTTTTCAATTAGGATCACTCGACCAAGAAGCTGGTCTTCTAATCCTTTCATTGTGACAGTAAAGTCGATAATGGCAGTTTTAGCACTGATTTCGGGAGTGTAAGCAGGATTCGCCAACTTGGTGGTGATATACAGAGTAAATCCCAACATCACATCAACTTCTTTGTCACCAACTTTCACCTAACATGAAAGAACCACCAGATATAATGACACTCATTTATTTGTTTCCATATCAGTAAATTTAAAATACAAAGTTATAAAACTACCTACATTATTTCAGATATACAGGCATGGCTTTGAGATATCATAGATTCATACAGCATAGAAACAGGCCCATTGGCCCATCTCATTTATGTTGAACAAAATACCCCATCTAAGCTAGTTGCATTTGCCCACATTTACCCATATCCCTCTGAGCCTTTCTCAGCCTTTGTCCAAAATATTTTTTATATGTGGGTATTGTATCTGCCTTAACTACTTTCTCTGGCAGTTCATTCCATATAAATGCCACCCTCTATGGGAAAAAGTTGTCCCTCCATGTTCCTATTAAATATTTTCCTCTGACCCTAACATGGGAGAAAGACTGTGCATTCACTCTTGTGTGTATGTTAGCATTCATAGTAAAAGGATTTGAGTATAGGAGCAGGGAGGTTCTACTGCTGTTGTACAGGGTCTTGGTGAGATCACACCTGGAGTATTGCGTACAGTTTGAGGAAAGACATTCTTGCCATAGAGGGAGTACAGAGAAGGTTCACCAGAATGATTCCTGGGATGTCAGGACTTTCATATGAAGAAAGACTGGATAGACTCGGCTTGTACTCGCAAGAATTTAGAAGATTGAGGGGGGATATTATAGAAACTTACAAAATTCTTAAGGGGTTGGACAGGCTAGATGCAGGAAGATTGTTCCCGATGTTGGGGAAGTCCAGAACAAGGGGTCACAGTTTAAGGATAAGGGGGAAATCTTTTAGGACCGAGATGAGAAAAACATTTTTCACACAGAGAGTGGTGAATCTGTGGAATTCTCTGCCACAGAAGGTAGTTGAGGCCAGTTCATTGGCTATATTTAAGAGGGAGTTAGATGTGGCCCTTGTGGCTAAAGGGATCGGGGGTATGGAGAGAAGGCAGGTACAGGATACTGAGTTGGATGATCAGCCATGATCATATTGAATGGCGGTGCAGGCTCGAAGGGCCGAATGGCCTACTCCTGCACCTATTTTCTATGTTTCTATGTTTCTACGTCTGTTTATCTGCAATTATTTGGATAGCTTTTGTAAAAAATGTAAGGTACAATGTATCAAATTAGTTCAATTAAGGCTAATAAAACATTTTAATCCTTCATACAAAGGCATAAACTACAAGTTAGATCGAGTAGACTGTGCTGAGTTTGAAAAGCATTGCAGCCACCATCAAATGAGAATTCCAACAGTGTAGTTTAATTTCATAATTTGAAATGAAGCTTAACCACACTAATGACTGCACAATCTTAATCACTGCCAATTAAATTATTTAACATGCCATTCTAGCATAATAATCCTTTGTCAGTCAAACTTAAGAGTCATCCAGTGAACCAAATGTTTTAAAAATCAATTATTTGAATGAGGTGCATTCATGATTTTAGAAATATAAAATACTCATTGAGTATATTTTGCATTTTTAAATGCATCCATTTTCTTTAAATAGTATCTTACTTTGTAAGTTGATCCTGATTTAATAAAGTTCTTTTCCAACACATTGTCAAGAGCAGGATCCAACTCCTCCCCTATATCCTCCATTAGTAGAGGGCGCCCCAAAGAAAGACAATCCTCCAGATGTGTCCTGAAGTACTTATGGTTTAACGATGTTATCTGAGGATACAGATTTTTTAATTATTCAGTTAACTTATTGCAAATTATCAGGCAAAATTAAGATGAAATTGAAGCATATTCCAAAAGCAGCGAAAGAAAATTAAGGCATGCAAGATAATGGATAAACACATCCTGTCAGGACAACATCTTGCAAAGCAGGTACACAAAAATGCTGGAGAAACTCAGCGGGTGCAGCAGCATCTATGGAGCGAAGGAAATAGGTAACGTTTCGGGCCGAAACCCTTCTTCAGACTGATAGGGGGTGGCGGGGAGAAGGAAGGAAAAAGGAGGAGGAGGAGCCCGAGGGCTGGGGGATGGGAGGAGACAGCCCGAGGGCTGAGGAAGGGGAGGAGACAGCAAGGGCTAACAAAATTGGGAGAATTCAATGTTCATGCCCGCAGGATGCAGACTCCCCAAGTGGAATATGAGGTGCTGTTCCTCCAATTTCCAGTGTTGCTCACTCTGGCAATGGAGGAGACCCAGGACAGAGAGGTCGGATTGGGAATGGGAGGGGGAGTTGAAGTGCTGAGCCACCGGGAGGTCAGGTGGGTTCTTGCGGACCGAACGGAGGTGTTCGGCGAAACGATCGCCCAACCTCCGCTTAGTCTCACCGATGTAGATCAGCTGACATCTAGAGCAGCGGATGCAGTAGATGAGGTTGGAGGAGATACAGGTGAACCTGTCACACCTGGAACGACTGCTTGGGTCCTTGAATGGAGTCGAGGGGGAAGGTAAAGGGACAGGTGTTGCATTTCTTGCGCTTGCAACGGAAAGTGCCCGGGGAGGGGGTGGTACGGGAGGGAAGGGAAGAATTGACAAGGGAGTTGCGGAGGGAACGGTCTTTGCGGAAGGCAGACATGGGGGGAGTTGGGAAGATGTGGCGAGTGGTGGGGTCACGTTGGAGGAGGCGAAAATGACGGAGGATTATTTGTTGTATGTGACGGCTGGAGGGGTGAAAGGTGAGGACTAGGGGGACTCTGCCCTTGTTGCGAGTGCGGGGATGGGGAGAGAGAGCAGTGTTGCGGGGTGTGGAAGAGACCCTGGTGCGAGCCTCATCTATGGTGGAGGAGGGGAACCCCCGTTCCCTGAAGAATGAAGAAAGCAGCTCAGCTTGCTGTGGAGATTTTAATCTGCCTTTTTTACTTCATCTGGGAATGGAAGACATGCCCAGCCTTACCTGCTAAATCTATCTTCCTACTTTTGCCTTTTACAACTCCTACCTTCTTTTTGGTATTGTTATTGGTTTATATCGTCATGTGGACCAAGATACAGTGATACAATCATATCATAGTGCATAGAAAAATATACCAGGTACAAAATAGCGTTACAATGCTACAGCATTACAGCCATGATCATATTGAATGGCGGTGCAGGCTCGAAGGGCCGAATGGCCTACTCCTGCACCTAATTTCTATGTTTCTATGTTTCTAATGAGAAAATGCAGATACAAAAGTGCAAAGGCTGCAATGAGGTAGATTGGGAGATTGGTGGTATACTCTTAGGTTTTGAAAGGACCATATTGTCTGATAACAGCGGGGAAGAAGCTGTTCTTGAATTTGGTGGTATGTGCTTTCAAGCTTTAATATCTTCTGCCCGAGCGGATAAGAGAGAATGACAGGGGTGTAAATGGTCCTTTGATTATGTAACTTGCTTTTCAGAGGCAATGTGAAATGTAGATGTAGTCAATGAGGGTAGGGCTGGGCTGTGTGATGAACTGGGCTACATCCACAACTTTCTGCTATTTCTTGCGTTCTTGGACAGAGCAGTCGCCAAGTCAACTTGCGGTGCATCCCAGTAGACCGTGAAAATCGTTATCTAGAATTACAGTGGGATTATGATCAACTGGGCTAGTGGGCTGAGGAATGACAAAGTTTAAAGTGTTGCCTTATGGGAAGTCAAGCCATGTATCCCTGTCGATACATGAGCAGGAAAACTTTAGAGGGATTTGGACCAGATGCACACAAATGGGAGTATGCAGATACTCTGGAGTAGTCTGGATGAGTATCTTGGCACGTATCAGAAATACCCCCTCCCCCTATCATCCCTGCAGTTATACAAGGGTATTTTGTCTCCTTCCCAGTTCTGACAAAGGGTCTTTGACCTGAAAAGTTAACTTAGTTTCCTTCCTCACAAATACGAAATATTTACAGAATGTTCTGTTTTCATTTAGAGGGATATGGCCCAAAAGGTAGACAGATGGGGCTCGTGCAAATGGGACATGTTGTTCAGTGTTGGAAAGTTGGGCCAAAGGGTCTGTTTCCACACTGTATGACTATGACTCTATTTTAGATTTCCAGAATCTGCAGTATTTTCTGATTTTCACTCTTTTTCGAACCATCTTTTCGCATACTATGTGTTTCAATTTCCCAGCAATTTATGTTACACTTCTAAACTGGTCACCAAATCAATTATTTGTACGTTTTGTGGGCTTATACATGGAAACTGAATGTGATTTCAATGAATACATTTTCAAACTCAACAAGCTGACAAATGTACAAGCAAATGAATGTAAAAGTCTCTCAGGAAGTCTCCATTTTCTTAAAACTGATTCATGGAATCATATGGCACAAGAGAAAGATATCTGGCACATTATTCGCACAATGAAGATGGCACTGTTTATTAAATATTTATACTCCATTATCAAAGTTATTAAATTACTTGTAATTGCTTGGAAGTTTGAATGAGAGATATTCAGAAAAATTAATACAAAAGTAGAATTAATAATTCCTGAAATATCTACAGTGATTGGGAAATAACATAACTATTATGTACAGCTGGAGAGAGATTAATAGAAAATGATTTGACACCATATGTTTTACAGATACAAGTGGATACTTAAGCATCCATTGTAATGTATAATATACACGTTGGAAATGCTTCAGCCAACACACTGGTAAAGCAAAGATCCAGGTCCATGCCAGAAACAATTCTGCACTAAATGAGGCTCATGCCAATTAGTCTGAAGAAGAGTCTCGATCCGAAACGTTGCCTATTTCTTTCGCTCCATAGATGCTGCCTCACCCGCTGAGTTTCTCCAGCATTTTTGTCTACCTAAGGTCATTGACTGTTCACTCATTGACTCTTTATTGGTCTTTGGTTCAGACACTTTATGTAACATGCAGCTACTGTACAGTACATGTACAGGGAAATTAACTTTGGATTGTATGAAAGATGAACTGAAAAAATAATACATTTCATAACTTAACAATTTACATGCAGAACTCAACCATGAATTTCCTGCGAAGTTCAACTGCATCTGCATTAGCCTGCATCATGGCATGTAGTTTGAGAATGTCCTTGTAAGGATCCAACTTTGCAGCTTGCTGTTGTCCATTCTTGTGAAATGTTAGTTTTGTTAACAGCAGTCCAAACAAGCTCTCTTGTTTTAGATTTGTCGTCTGGTCATCCGTTATCAGCTTGAGTTGGCTGAAAACCCTTTCAACAGCAGCATTTACGAAAGGAAATGACAGCAACACACTGATTATTTTGCTCAAATTTGGTTGCACTTCGTTTCCACAGGCATCTTTCTGTGTGAATACTCCTCTCCAATACTCCTGTACTGACAAACTGCCATTCAAAGTGGGGTGCTTGGAGTGTGTCCTCCATTCAGTGTCAACATCTTGAACTGATGCAACTTCCATCAGGTAAGGCAGTTTTTGGTACAATGGTGCAAAGGGTGGTATAGTCAGATTGTATGCTACTGCTGGGTCTAGACATCTCAGGAAATCAGTTCCCGAAGATTGCTGAATCTGTGCTGGATCTGTTTCACACATTCCATGAGAAACTGCTTGCAGTGATTCTGGAACAATGTAATGTCATGTTGGTCTGCCCCAACTTTGTCACTAATACTTTGAATTGGTCTTGAGGCCTTTACCCCAGTATACACTTTACATAGTGATATGTGATGTTCTTCATCACTCACATTGAGTTTTAAGGGGTCACACATTCAGACATGTGACAGCTCCTTAAAATCTGATGAAAGACCCACCAACAACTGTGAAACTTATGTAAAAATTGCCTCGCAAGCATTATTTTATGATTGGTATTAACACAGTCGTAGGCTACAAGAAAGTTGCGATGAGAGAGAGAAAAAACAATGCTATTTTGGCTAAGATTGTTTTGGGAGCCACAGTCTTTCCATTAATAATCCATTTGAAATCAAACATTAGCCGACACAAATGTAGACCTAATTAAACAAACTGTAAATGTTGGCTACACACTGCACCTAATTTTTATTAGTCTGCTTCCAGAAATCAAACTCAGACAGTGAACACAGTCAGCCTCTAATTAGCCTCAAACTAAACTACAGGTGCACAAACTTTTATCCGAAGATCCAAATAACGAAAAGCTCCGAATAGCGGACATTTTTTCGGTCCTTGAAGAAAGGTCCTTGAAAACGTTCACCGAGGGCGGCCCGCAGAGGTGACAGCGGAACCTCCGGTCGGTCCTCGAAGAAAGGGGAACTAAATCCCCATTCATAAAAGAGAAGGTGAGGGTATATTGCGCGGGAGGGTTAATAATTGACGATATGCTGCTGCCTGCCCGCTGAGTTAAAACGTTCCCACGGTAGACTCACGATACACAGTGTATCGTGTGTCTTGCGTGGGAACTTTTTAACTCAGCGGGCAGGCAGCAGCAGATTGTCGCTCCCTTCAGTTTCACCCCACCTACACCCCTCTGCTTCCCGGCCATGTGTGTGACCCCTTCCCTCCCCTTTCCAGCTCCCCGCCCATTGCACCGGCGCGGTGGCTTTGCACTGTCTTCATGTCGGCGATGCCAGCAGGTCAGTGCCAGTCACCGGAGACGTCAGGACCAACGGGACACTGACCCCCAGGCCCACTGCAAGCACGGAGATCCCAGAGACCCACAGCCAGCAGCAGCTCAGCCCCGTTCCAACTCCAGAGGAAAACTGCAAACTGGCCGGAGACGTCAGGACCACCAGAAGCCGCTCCCCGATGGGCCGCTACGGCGACAAGTGGCAGTTCGCCCACAGCCCCCTCATCAGGACACCGACCCCCAGGCCCATTGCAAGCACGGAGATCCCACATCAGCAACTCCAGCCCAGCCCCGCTCCAGCTCCAGAGGAACACTCTCCCCGTATGGGCAGAAGCTGATGGTGGGCAAGGTACGCCTTGTTCTTGGGGTCGCGCAGCTCGGGCTGTGGGCGAACTGCCACTTGTCGCCGTAGCGGCCCATCGGGGAGCGGATTTCTCTGGAGTTGGAGGGGGAGGGGGGTATTGTGCTGTTTGATCGCCCCCTACTATCCCAGGGACAGAGAGACAGGACGTTCACCGAGGGCGGCCCGCAGAGGTGACAGCAGAACCTCCGGTCGGTCCTCGAAGAAAGGGGAACTAAATCCCCATTCATAAAAGAGAAGGTGAGGGTACATTGCGCGGGAGAGTAGGAATCCCAAGACAAAGTTGAGTGAGCGTTCACCGAGGGTGGCCCGCAGAGGTGACAGCGGAACCTCCGGTCGGTCCTGGAAGAAAGGGGAACTAAATCCCCTTCATAAAAGAGAAGTGGAGGGTATATTGCCCGGGAGGGTATATCGCCTACCTGGAAGAAACCGGACATTTTTTCCAGGATGTCGTCTGCACACCAAAGCTCACCAAAGCTCACGTTTGGCGCTAAACATGGCACGCCAAAGCTCACATTTGGCGCCAAACGCACGTCGCCTATGCTGCACACGGATATAAGAGTGTGAAAATGTCGCCTTAGGCTGCCTAAGGGCATGTAGCCCCGCTAGGGTGACATGAGTTCGAGAGGTGATTCAATGCTGCGGTCACATTTACAAATTCAGGAATTCATTCAACACACTGCATTTCATACAGACATTTATTCTGCAAGAAAAAACTACATTGAAGACTCAAACTCGCGACCGAGGAACTGCCGGGATCAAGGCGCAAACTCGCGACCTTGCGGATATGAGCCGAGCACTCTACCACTGAGCCAGCCATTAAAATCTACGCTAAAAAATTTCCATTCCGAAGGCCGACAAATTCCGAATTACGAAAAGTGTCTGGTCCCAAGGTTTTCGGATAAAAGGTTGTGCACCTGTACTGGGTTGTGACAGCACCCTCCCTCTGCCCCTCCCCCCTCCCTCTTCCCCCTACCTGTTCCCCTACCATCTCCCCCTCTCCCCTCTCCTCCCCCCCATCTCTCTCCCTCCTCCCCCCTCCGCTTCCTCCCGCCCCCACCCCCTCCCTCCTCCCCCTCTCCCTTCCCTCCCCCCCCTCTCTCTCTCCCTCCCTACCCCTCCCTCCTCCCCTTCTCTCCCCTCCCTCTCTCCCCTCCCTCCCTCACAGCATTGGAGGGCCCACGGCGGGGGGGAGGCGGGAGCCCTTGGCCGCAGCAGCGCCTGGTGTCGGGTCACTGCCGCTGCCAGGACTAGGTTCAGAGTCAGTCGTTCCCACTCCCGCCCGGCGACGGGAGAACGGTCTCCCTGGACCACCAGCAGCGGACCTGCTCCCTGGACGCCAGGCTGACCAGCGACGAGGCTCCAACACCACGGATGGAGGTGATGGACCGGAAGGGCAGAGACCACAGCTCTGAGCTCGGAAAAGCGGGCACTCCTTTTTTTTCCAAATCATCCCGCGGGTCAGATTGAACCCCTTCGCATGTAGTTTGACACCCCTGACTCCATTTTCAATTGTGACACAGCTGATGGGCCTCCCCCAACTGCACAGGTCGTAAATAAACTTTTTTTTCCCCAAACCATCCCACAGGCCGGATGCGGCAAGTTCCCGAAATTATTTAATTTCCCTAAAATTACACGGACAACCAGAACTTCAAAGTGGAAACACTAGCTTGGGCAGTCACTGTTCAAAATATTCAAACAATTTTGACAAGCACTGTGAAAAGCTCATTTTAGCATGAGTGATAGATTATTGTGTGTGATAGGTTGAAGGATCTGCAGGAAGCCTTGAAAAATAAATCACATGCAATCCCTGATTTTCAAGAACATTTCAATTTTCATTGAATATGGATGCAAAGTGCATTAAACATGGCACATGTGATTCAATTTCTAGGTTTGGGACTTTCATTTATACAATTCTTTATCATGACTCTAAATATATCTAAGAAAGCTTGACAGACAATTAATAGCTTTATACACAATTCCTGTCACACAGAGAAAATATGACAGCTGTCTGGCATAAGATAAAATGTCACTAATAGCAATGGCACCATGTACATTTTATAATGCTTGGTAAAGGATAAATGTTGGTCAGTATGACTGTTGTCTTTAAAAAACAACGGTTGCCTGAACATATATGCTTTAATATTTCAAATGTCTAACTTTATCTTGCTATGAAGATTTAAAAATTTTCATTATTTAAGCACAAAACGTAGGGGATAAAATCCACGCTTACCTGTAACTCGTTGTCTTTTTCTTTATTTTTAATCCAGATTTTGCCTTGTCCTTGTGGATCAATCAGAAGTGAGTACCTAGTTGCTTTAGTTACAATGATGCCATTCTGTATGGACAGGTCATCATTTGGTAGACCCTGGAGATTCCATTCACCAATTGTAGCATTATCAACCAGCATGTTGATTAGATTAATGTCCTGAGATATATTGAAAGGAATGAAAGTTGTTAACAGATAGAATGTAGTCAGAAACAGTAATGGGCCTGTCCCACTTAGGCGATTTTTCAGCCGACTGCCGGCGACTGTCAAGTTGCTGGCAGTCGTCTGAAAAATCGGGAACTGGAACGGCGACAGTCAGAGTGGAACACACACACACACACACACACAGACATCGCAAAGGCGGGGGCCAGGGCAAGCGGGGGGAGCGCTGTCTGAAATTCACACGGTGCAAAGCCAAGGTGATACAGACACACATCGCGATGAACAGGAAGGTTAAGATGGATAGCACAGTGTGCGGTAAGTCCTTTAAAAGAGGGGGGAGGGGAGAAGGAGGGAGAAGGAGTGGAGACACTTTTAAGAAACCAGACAACTTTTAATAAGCCAGAGATACACAGCTGTGAAGTTCGGCAGGCATTTAACATTACCGGTCAGTTATCTTTGGTTCTGAAAACTCGTGCTTACGTTTTTTTCCCCCAATGAGCCAATGAAAATGACCGGTTAAATGAGCGATTAACTAAAACTACCAACGACTACCTCAACTACCTATAACTGCATGGTGACCCCACTACAACGGCACCTACAACTACAAGATTATTGATTTTCTCCATGGCGACCAATTTTTGGTCGCAGAAAGTTTTTCAACATGTTGAAAAATTTGCGGCAACCATACTGAGGCCACGACTAGTTCCCAGAATGCAGGAACTCCTCGCGACCATGAACGAGATTCACCAGAGACCACCAGCGAACATGTGGCGACCATGTGGCGAGCGCAGAGTCTCCTGCACTCACCTAAAATGTCGCCTAAGTGGGACAGGCCCTTTAGACTTCTCTAACTTCAGATAGCCCTTGCTTTCTCTTCCATCCCCTTCTCAGTTCTCCCACTAGTCTTACTGCCTCATACTACATTTTATTTTTGTCCCGTCCCGCCCCCTCCCCTAACATCAGTCTGAAGAAGGGTCTTAGAAACATAGAAACATAGAAATTAGGTGCAGGAGTAGGCCATTCGGCCCTTCGAGCCTGCACCGCCATTCAATATGATCATGGCTGATCATCCAACTCAGTATCCTCTACCTGCCTTCTCTCCATACCCCCTGATCCCCTTAGCCACCAGGGCCACATCTAACTCCCTCTTAAATATAGCCAATGAACTGGCCTCGACTACCCTCTGTGGCAGGGAGTTCCAGAGATTCACCACTCTCTGTGTGAAAAAAGTTCTTCTCATCTCGGTTTTAAAGGATTTCCCCCTTATCCTTAAGCTGTGACCCCTTGTCCTGGACTTCACCAACATCGGGAGCAATCTTCCTGCATCTAGCCTGTCCAACCCCTTAAGAATTTTGTAAGTTTCTATAAGATCCCCTCTCAATCTCCTAAATTCTAGAGAGTATAAACCAAGTCTATCCAGTCTTTCTTCATAAGACAGTCCTGACATCCCAGGAATCAGTCTGGTGAACCTTCTCTGCACTCCCTCTATGGCAATAATGTCCTTCCTCAGATTTGGAGACCAAAACTGTACGCAATACTCCAGGTGTGGTCTCACCAAGACCCTGTACAACTGCAGTAGAACCTCCCTGCTCCTATACTCAAATCCTTTTGCTATGAAAGCTAACATACCATTCGCTTTCTTCACTGCCTGCTGCACCTGCATGCCTACTTTCAATGACTGGTGTGCCATGACACCCAGGTCTCGCTGCATCTCCCCTTTTCCTAGTCGGCCACCATTTAGATAATAGTCTGCTTTCCTGTTTTTGCCACCAAAATGGATAACCTCACATTTATCCACATTATACTGCATCTGCCAAACATTTGTCCACTCACCCAGCCTATCCAAGTCACCTTGCAGTCTCCTAGCATCCTCCTCACAGCTAACACTGCCCCCCAGCTTAGTGTCATCCGCAAACTTGGAGATATTGCCTTCAATTCCCTCATCCAGATCATTAATATATATTGTAAATAGCTGGGGTCCCAACACTGAGCCTTGCGGTACCCCACTAGTCACTGCCTGTCATTGTGAAAAGGACCCGTTTACTCCTACTCTTTGCTTCCTGTTTGCCAGCCAGTTCTCTATCCACATCAATATTGAACCCTCAATGCCGTGTGCTTTAAGTTTGTAAACTAATCTCTTATGTGGGACCTTGTCGAAAGCCTTCTGGAAGTCCAGATACACCACATCCACTGGTTCTCCCCTATCCACGCTACTAGTTACATCCTCGAAAAATTCTATAAGATTCGTCAGACATGATTTACCTTTTGTAAATCCATGCTGACTTTGTCCAATGATTTCACCACTTTCCAAATGTGCTGCTATCCCATCTTTAATAACTGACTCTAGCAGTTTCCCCACTACCGATGTTAGACTAACTGGTCTGTAATTCCCCGTTTTCTCTCTCCCTCCCTTCTTAAAAAGTGGGGTTACGTTTGCTACCCGCCAATCCTCAGGAACTACTCCAGAATCTAAAGAGTTTTGAAAGATTATTACTAATGCATCCACTATTTCTGGAGCTACTTCCTTAAGTACTCTGGGATGCAGCCTATCTGGCCCTGGGGATTTATCGGCCTTTAATCCATTCAATTTACCCAACACCACTTCCCGGCTAACCTGGATTTCACTCAATTCCTCCAACTCCTTTGACCCGCGGTCCCCTGCTATTTCCGGCAGATTATTTATGTCTTCCTTAGTGAAGACGGAACCAAAGTAGTTATTCAATTGGTCCGCCATATCCTTGTTCCCCATGATCAACTCACCCGTTTCTGACTGCAAGGGACCTACATTTGTTTTAACTAATCTCTTTCTTTTCACATATCTATAAAAACTTTTGCAGTCAGTTTTTATGTTCCCTGCCAGTTTTCTTTCATAATCTATTTTTCCTTTCCTAATTAAGCCCTTTGTCCTCCTCTGCTGGTCTCTGAATTTCTCCCAGTCCTCCGGTATGCTGCTTTTTCTGGCTAATTTGTACGCATCATCCTTCGCTTTGATACTATCCCTGATTTCCCTTGTTATCCACGGATGCACCACCTTCCCTGATTTATTCTTTTGCCAAACTGGGATGAACAATTTTTGTAGTTCATCCATGCAGTCTTTTAAATGTCTTCCATTGCATATCCACCGTCAACCCTTTTAGAATTAATTGCCAGTCAATCTTGGCCAATTCACGTCTCATACCCTCAAAGTTACCTTTCTTTAAGTTCAGAACCATTGTTTCTGAATTAACAATGTCACTCTCCATCCTAATGAAGAACTCAACCATCTATTTAGAACGGAGGTGAGTAAACACTTTTTCTCATAGAGAGTTGTGAGTCTGTGGAATTCTCTGCCTCAGAGGGCTTTGGAGGCCGGTTCTCTGGATACTTTCAAGAGAGAGCTAGATAGGGCTCTTAACGATAGCAGAGTCAGGGGATATGGGGAGAAGGCAGGAACGGGATACTGATTGGGGAAGATCAGCCATGATAATATTGAAAGGCGGTGCTGGCTCGAAGGGCCGAATGGCCTACTCCTGCACCTATTGTCTATTGTCTAAGGCAGGCATGGGTTAATGATTGTGGATGATCAGCCATGATCACAATGAATGGCGATGCTGACTCGAAGGGCCAAATGGCCTCCTCCAGCACCTATTTTCTATGTTTCTATGATTCTTCAGGATTGGATTTACTCCCACTTGGAAGCGAATGGGTTAATTAAGGACAGTCAGTATGGCTTTGTTCGTGGTATAGGTTGGGGTATTGTGTATGAGCAGGAAGTCATGATGCAGTTTAAGGGACAATAATTAAGCAGTGTTTGGTGTATTGCATGCAATTCTGGTCGCTCCATTACATGAAAGGTGTGGCGGCTTTGGAAATGATGCAGAGGAGGTTTAGCCGAATGATGCCAGGATTGGGGGCATTAGATACAGGAGGTGGTTTGACATTTAGATTGCTTTCTTTGGAATGTTGGAAGTTGCAGGGAGACCTACTAAGCATATAAAATTATGAGAAGAATAGATATGGTAGACAGTCAGAATCCTTTCCCCTGGATGGAAATATCAAATACAATACAATACAATACAATACAATACAATACAATACAAATTTATTGTCATTACTAAATACTAGAGAGAATAGCTTAAAGGTGAGAGGGGCAAAGTTTAAGGAGATGTGCAAGGCAGGTTTTTTTAAAACAAAGGGCGTTAAATGCCTGGAACCTTTGGATAGGCGAATGGATATGCAGGGAATGGGGAGTTATGGATTATGTGCAGGCAGTTATGAGATGGTTTTGGCATCGTGGACTTTAGAGCCTGTTCTTTCATAGTACTGTTCTATGTTATATGTTTTATGTTCTAAGAAGTGGTGCACGAATCTTGAGCAAAAACCAAATTGTTGGCGGGTCAGGCAGCATCGCTAGATTGGGACCCTTCTTCATACTGAAGACTGGGACTGTTTTCCCCTGAGTGAAGGAGGTTGAAGGGTGATCTGTTAGAGGCTTTATGTCTCCAGACAGCAGCCAATTGGGTAAGGAGTTCCAGGATTTGGATCCAGCTACAATGAAAGACTGGCAATATTTCCAAGTCAATTGATGCGCACTTTGTAAGAGAGGTCTGGAGGTAATGGGGTTTCCATGTGTCTGCTGCTCTTGTCCTCCATGGTGATAGTGGTCATGAGTTTGTGAGGCACTTTGAAGGAAGCTAGATTGAATAACTTCAGTGTGTTTTGTAGATGACACACACTACAATCACTTTGCACTGGTGGTGAATGGCTTACCAACCTGGTGACTCCTTTGTCCTGCCTGTATCCAGCTTTGTGAAAGCTACCTTACTCATCCAGCTAACTGGACAGGATTTGTCATGCTCCCAATTTGTACCTCATTGATGGATGATAGGCTTCAGGGTAACTGGAGATGAGTTACCTATTTCAACTTATGGTAAGTGATGGTAAATGGTGACAGTGCAACCCCCCCCCCCCCCCCCACCCCCCCCCCCCCCCCCCCCCCCACCCCTACCCCTCCCTGCCCACTCCTCACTTGTGGGTGTTGAGCACAGGTAGTAGACTGAAAATATTCATTTTTGTGATAAGAATGTTATCAATACAACATACAGTAACTGCATATTGCTATCATACCTGTGCTTGTCAACCTTATTTTCCATTCTGCACATTTACACCAGTGCATTCTAAACATACACCCTTTGTGGAAATTGTGCATTGCTAACTTCCTTTTACACTGATGAAACTGGAGACAAAAGGAACTGTAGATGTTGGTTTACAAGAAAAATAAACAAAGTGCTGAAGTAACAGTGGGTCAGATGGCATCTCTGGAGAATGTGGATAGGTGACGTTTGGAGTCAAGACCCTTCTTCAGGCTGGAAAATGTAAATTGGTTGGTTTCAAGAACATAGAACAGTACAGTACAGGAACTGGCCGTTCAGCCCACAATGTCTGTGCCGAACATGATTCCAAGATGAACTAACCTCATCTGCTTTCACATATCTTCCACTCCCTGCGTGTTTACAGTATGTGCCTATCTAAAAGCTTCCTAAATGCCACAACATTATCACTTCCTTAATTGAAAGCTAATCCAAGTGGCAATTAACAATTTCACCATATGCTTTTCATATTTTCATTTCCAATATTGCACAATTAAATGTTCATTTGTTCAATGTACTGGGCTGTAATATGTGTTTTGATAAAATAGGAAAATCGTTCCAAATTTCCAAAAGCTCACTTACATCACTGAATGGAATTTTGTTGCTGCTCATCTCTTCTTTCCACATCTGAAGCAGAAGGTTCCTGTATTCTTGATTAAATGGGCCAGAGTAAGAGAGGAATCCAGTAGCCAACAGTACATCACCCACTAATCGTGTTATCTGGTCCTGAAAAAGTTTACTGCTTTCTGTCCACCGAACCTGAAGAGTTTCATTTGAAGATAAGAAAATATATCAAATAGTTTCAGTGCTGATTTGCATCTTTTATTTATTTACAAATGCAGCGTCTAAGCTCTTTTCTATTGCTTAAATAATGAATTTGTTTATCTCCAGTACCAGCTTTGACACTTGTCTCTTTACCTTAGTAAATGTCAATGCATCATGAGATTCTGCAAATAGGTTTGGAATATAAGGATTTTAACTATTAATTTCCTATGGGAATTGGAATTTGCAACTTGTTTTGCATGTTCCTTGACTGCATCAGGCTATGCCAATTTTAATCACTGTGCCTAATTAAAATATTGCTATGCAAGATAACCCCATTGATATGCTTAATGTTTTTGAACGAACTGTAAAGATTTGGATGGACTAACGATGCAAAGCTCAAACATGTACAAACATTTCCAACCCTTCAAAGTGTACAGAAGCTATTGATAACCAATTTTAATTTTCATAAATTATATTGTTTTATTTATTCCTTCAAACCTTTAGATAAAAGTTAACATTTTTCTGCTGCAATTATCACAGTTATAATAGAGATCCAATGACAAGATATTTAATTAAATAGTTGCATAAATAATTAGCATAAAATTCCAAGATGTGCTGCCTTTCTTGACGCAAACTTGTGAATTATGAGTGCTAAGATATTCCACTTGGCAATACGCATTAATGAACATAACATTTACCCAAAATAATGCTGCTGCAGTTGCATCTCTAATGTTGCTGATATTGCTTTTTGATTAAATTAAAAAGTGCCATGACATTGTTGTTTAACTGTGATTTAATTAATAACCTAAATTATACTCTGGTTCCAGTTACAACCCTGTAATTTCCTATGTACATGTCCAAAGATTATGACATTTTGTTTAAAAGTTAAATGCTGGTGTTAAGAATTTAATATAATCAGTATTTGCTGTTACATTTATGCATGATTGCTTAGTTTTATCTGTGCACACTCAATAAATGGTTTTGAACATTTAATAATATTCATTTAATATTGACATTGGGTTTATCACAATTGTGAATCACCTTTTCACCACCCAGGCCATCAATGAGGGCAGTGGCATTATTCATTTTCTTCCTACAGCCCTCCGCATCATCGAGTAATGTTTGTTTTTCTGACATTGCAGCATCATACATGGCCTGCACTACATCGAGCTCCCGTTGCTTGTCATCCAGCTGCGCTTGGGCATTGTTCAGTTCTTCTTGGGCAACAACGAGCTTGCCTTCTTGCATAGCTAGATTTGCCTTTTTGCAAACACACATTAAAGTAAATAAAAAATATGGACACAGTGAAATTCTTGCCATAGAGGGAGTACAGAGAAGGTTCACCAGACTGATTCCTGGGATGTCAAGACTTTCATATGAAGAAAGACTGGATAGACTTGGCTTGTACTCGCTAGAATTTAGAAGATTGAGGGGGGATCTTATAGAAACTTACTAAATTCTTAAGGGGTTGGACATGCTAGATGCAGGAAGATTGTTCCCGATGTTGGGGAAGTCCAGAACAAGGGGTCACAGTTTAAGGATAAAGGGGAAATCTTTCAGGACTGAGATGAGAAAAACATTTTTTACACAGAGAGTGGTGAATCTCTGGAATTCTCTGCCACAGAATGTAGTTGAGGCCAGTTCATTGGCTATATTTAAGAGGGAGTTAGATGTGGCCCTTGTGCCTAAAGGGATCAGGGGGTATGGAGAGAAAGCAGGTACAGGATACTTAGATGGATGATCAGCCATGATCATATTGAATGGTGGTGCAGGCCTACTCCTGCACCTATTTTCTATGTTTCTATGTTTATATGTTTCTAAAGATATCACAACGTATACTTTAGTATCTAATAAAATCTAGTATTTTTAAATTATTTTCTTAAAGACATGTAAAATTAAGATAATTGGATCTTAATTGAAGAGCTATAGTTATAACATTCAAAATTATTTAAAACTGAGATTTGGTAAAAATCTCATGAAAAGTGAAATACAATTTTTATGCTGTGTATAAATCTGCAGCCCCGAAAGTAGCCTTCATAAAACTATAATTAAAGAGAGTAAAGAAAACACTCAAATACAGGAAATGCACATAGCTGAGGGCACAGTCATGGGAGAGTGAAATCCCACTGTCCACTGAAGGTATTTGACATAAGCCTTTTAGACAGGTTTTCTACTCTCTACTTTCTGTACCCACATAATTGTACGGCTAACCACATCTTCAATGACGCCTACAAATTCAACAGAGGCAACACTCTTATTTCCCGAATCACAGGTGCTGATGAGACAGCACACAGGAGAGTGATCAAATACCTGATTGAGTGGTACCAAAACAACATCCTCCCACTCAATGTTATAAAACCAAGGATTTAATCATTGACTCTAGAAAGCGGTAATTGGGAAACCAACCACCAATTTTCATTGGTGATTTGGTGCTGGAGAGAATTAGCAACTTCAAAATCCTGGCCGTTAACATTTCAGATGACCTGTCTGGGCCCAGTACTTAGATATAATCATGGGGAGGATGTGCCTATGCCTCTACTTAATAGAAGTGTAAAGAGATGTAGCATGTCTTTGAACACTATAATAATCGTCTACAGATGTATAGTAGAAGGTATCAATGATCCCCCACCAATCCAAGAAAGCCCTCCTTTTGCTGCTACCATCAGGTGCAGACCGCCAAATTCAGGAACAGTCACTTCCCCAACAATTGTCAGGTTCTTGAACTGACCCTAATACTACATCAGGAATTAAATTATATGGGTTCTTGCACCACCATGGATTTTTATTTATAATTGTGCTTTGCACTATTGTCCTGGTTTTGTTTTTGCAGTCTTTCTTCTTTTCACTTTCTTGCAGAAGTTATGTGAAATGTATGTATAATTTATATTTCGATGTGTTGTCTGAGACTATGTGCCTGTGCTGCTGCTGGAAACAATATTTTCATTGTACCTGTACCTTACAGCACTTGTGCATGACAATAAATTCAACTTGACATTCCCTGTAAACTTGCAATCCGTTATGCATTCATATCATACCTTTAATGGAAGTACTTCTTTGTTAATATCGAAGAAGCTTGCCATGGCCTTTGTCCATGAACATAGGCCCGCAACATTCCCACATACTTTCTTGGCAGTCTCAAGATTGTAGTCATCCATGTCTAGGTATGGTTGCAGCAAATCCACAACCTCTCCTGTGATGCTATCCTGCATATCAAGCAAGGTATGTTTAATCTTTTTGGCAAAATTAATTACATAGATATGCAATATTTGAAAAACCATTCTTATTGGCAATATATTACCATGCTGATTCTTCTGCCAGAAAGAACTCTAGGGCATGAATATTTCTACAACTGAAATTTCCGGTCTATAGATAAGTCAGAAATGTCACGATAAGCCCAGCCATATCTACTCAACCACGGACGCCACCAAAGTCTTTTGGGGATCAGAGGCCACAGGCGCGCATCTCTGTGTCACTTGCACAAAGCTAAAAATTACCATACTGGTGACCCCAAATCTCCTTCCGAAAAACAAACTGTAGGTAATCCCTCAAACCTGAGTTTATGTATCCATTTCAATAATGATTTAAAAATCTGATCCCACAAATGCAGCTCCATCCTTTCATCCAAGAAAGGTCATTGAGGTATGAATAACGATGTTACTAGCCTCTTCCTGGAACTTCATTGTGAGTATGGCATTATTAGCTGCAGCTGCTTGCCCCACAAGGCTATCTCAGAAACTTGACCCACGGGATTGGAAATTTCGAATCCTACATCATGACTTATTTTCGACCACTTTGACATAATTCTAACCAAGTTGCTCACATTGAAAAGGCCAAGTATTATTTGGGATCTAGATATTTTGTAGTCTTAGGCTGCTATTTGTGCACTGCCAAATATTTAATGCTGTATTCTCAATAAAAATATTGGACTTGTATAAAGCATGAAGTCAAGGCCACACTCAAATCATGGAATATGAATTGTTATTAGTCAGATAATGTACAAAAGTGAAGCAAGTTCATTTGCATTACAATATTTGCATTTGGGTGGCACAGTGGGGCAGCGGTAGAGTTGCTGCCTTAGAGCACCAAAGACCCGGGTTCGATCCTGACTATGGGTGCTGCCTGTACGGAATTTGTACATTCTCCCTGTGACCTTGTTGCTTTTCTCCAGGAGTTCCGGCTCCTCCCATATTCCAAAGACATACGTTTTTAGGTTAATTGGCTTTGGTAAAATTGTAAATTGACCTTAGTGTGCAGGATAGTGTACGGGATGATCGCTGGTCGGCACAGACTCAGTGGGCTGAAGGGCCTGCGTCAATGTTGTATTTCTAAAGGCTAAACTCTAAACATACCATGACAGTGAGTAACAGGTATTAGAAATTATACTTGAAAGGAAAAAGTTTCATCTGATCCTTTTGAGTTGACCTTTTACTGAGTTAACAATGTGTGAGTCATTTCTCATCATGATTGATCATTACTGCAGTACAGATCTGGTTGCTTTGATAATGCACACATAGGCAATTCTCTTTTCTCAATATGATTACACAATGAAATACAGATCATTAAACATTGCAATTGCAAATATGTTGTCAAGGTTACCTGACTGAGTGTGAGAACATGATTTTTGAAAATAGTAACGATTTTTTTGGTTACAATAAAATAGCAAGAAGGCATACAAAAGACATTTTTCCCAAATGGACATATGAAAAATACTTTAGAAAGAGAGGTTCAGAGATTTAAGCTCAGAGGGGGAAACGTTTACGTTTTTTTTACACAGAGAGTGATGGCTCCCTGGAATGCCAGGGATGGCGGTGAAAGCAGATACAATAGAGGCATGAAGCATTTAAGTGGCTTTTAGACAGTCACATGGATATGCAGGGAATGGAGAATGGTAATATTCTGATCGCAGGATTTTATCTGGACATTTGTACGATTTGCAACATTACATTCCACAATGGATTAATTCCTGTTGAATTATTCTTCTCAAATGACCCCTCAGGACAAAAAGAATAATTTGTTTCCACGCGAGCAGTCTGGGTTCTGAGGTGACTGATGAGATCAACACTGGACTTACAAATTTTGTCACTTGGACAGGTGGTGCTGGATAATGTGTGAGATAGTGTGTTCTGATCACCCTGAATATTTGAAGAATTACACACTCCAGAAGTTGATCCAGTGAAAAAAATGACACAAAATTTCACAGAATATTAATTGGTGACACTTTCTCAAACCAAGAGCTGAGTACAATGCTAATGGAACAACTTTCTTTGAAACATAGAAACATAGAAATTAGGTGCATGAGTAGGCCATTCGGCCCTTCGAGCCTGCACCGCCATTCAATATGATCATGGCTGATCATCCAACTCAGTATCCCGTACCTGCCTTCTCCCCATACCCTCTGATCCCCTTAGCCACAAGGGCCACATCTAACTCCCTCTTAAATATAGCCAATGAACTGGCCTCGACTACCCTCTGTGGCAGAGAGTTCCAGAGATTCACCACTCTCTGTGTGAAAAAAGTTCTTCTCATCTCGGTTTTAAAGGATTTCCCCCTTATCCTTAAGCTGTGACCCCTTGTCCTGGACTTCCCCAACATCGGGAGCAATCTTCCTGCATCTAGCCTGTCCAACCCATTAAGAATTTTGTAAGTTTCTATAAGATCCCCTCTCAATCTCCTAAATTCTAGAGAGTATAAACCAAGTCTATCCAGTCTTTCTTCATAAGACAGTCCTGACATCCCAGGAATCAGTCTGGTGAACCTTCTCTGCACTCCCTCTATGGCAATAATGTCCTTCCTCAGATTTGGAGACCAAAACTGTACGCAATACTCCAGGTGTGGTCTCACCAAGACCCTGTACAACTGCAGTAGAACCTCCCTGCTCCTATACTCAAATCCTTTTGCTATGAAAGCTAACATACCATTCGCTTTCTTCACTGCCTGCTGCACCTGCATGCCCACTTTCAATGACTGGTGTACCATGACACCCAGGTCTCGCTGCATCTCCCCTTTTCCTAGTCGGCCACCATTTAGATAATAGTCTGCTTTCCTGTTTTTGCCACCAAAATGGATAACCTCACATTTATCCACATTATACTGCATCTGCCAAACATTTGCCCACTCACCCAGCCTATCCAAGTCACCTTGCAGTCTCCTAGCATCCTCCTCACAGCTAACACTGCCCCCCAGCTTAGTGTCATCCGCAAACTTGGAGATATTGCCTTCAATTCCCTCATCCAGATCATTAATATATATTGTAAATAGCTGGGGTCCCAGCACTGAGCCTTGCGGTACCCCACTAGTCACTGCCTGTCATTGTGAAAAGGACCCGTTTACTCCTACTCTTTGCTTCCTGTTTGCCAGCCAGTTCTCTATCCACATCAATATTGAACCCTCAATGCCGTGTGCTTTAAGTTTGTAAACTAATCTCTTATGTGGGACCTTGTCGAAAGCCTTCTGGAAGTCCAGATACACCACATCCACTGGTTCTCCCCTATCCACGCTACTAGTTACATCCTCGAAAAATTCTATAAGATTCGTCAGACATGATTTACCTTTTGTAAATCCATGCTGACTTTGTCCAATGATTTCACCACTTTCCAAATGTGCTGCTATCCCATCTTTAATAACTGACTCTAGCAGTTTCCCCACTACCGATGTTAGACTAACTGGTCTGTAATTCCCCGTTTTCTCTCTCCCTCCCTTCTTAAAAAGTGGGGTTACGTTTGCTACCCGCCAATCCTCAGGAACTACTCCAGAATCTAAAGAGTTTTGAAAGATTATTACTAATGCATCCACTATTTCTGGAGCTACTTCCTTAAGTACTCTGGGATGCAGCCTATCTGGCCCTGGGGATTTATCGGCCTTTAATCCATTCAATTTGCCCAACACCACTTCCCGGCTAACCTGGATTTCACTCAATTCCTCCAACTCCTTTGACCCGCGGTCCCCTGCTATTTCCGGCAGATTATTTATGTCTTCCTTAGTGAAGACGGAACCAAAGTAGTTATTCAATTGGTCCGCCATATCCTTGTTCCCCATGATCAACTCACCCGTTTCTGACTGCAAGGGACCTACATTTGTTTTAACTAATCTCTTTCTTTTCACATATCTATAAAAACTTTTGCAGTCAGTTTTTATGTTCCCTGCCAGTTTTCTTTCATAATCTATTTTTCCTTTCCTAATTAAGCCCTTTGTCCTCCTCTGCTGGTCTCTGAATTTCTCCCAGTCCTCCGGTATGCTGCTTTTTCTGGCTAATTTGTACGCATCATCCTTCGCTTTGATACTATCCCTGATTTCCCTTGTTATCCACGGATGCACTACCTTCCCTGATTTATTCTTTTGCCAAACTGGGATGAACAATTTTTGTAGTTCATCCATGCAGTCTTTAAATGTCTTCCATTGCATATCCACCGTCAACCCTGTTAGAATTAATTGCCAGTCAATCTTGGCCAATTCACGTCTCATACCCTCGAAGTTACCTTTCTTTAAGTTCAGAACCATTGTTTCTGAATTAACAATGTCACTCTCCATCCTAATGAAGAACTCAACCATATTATGGTCACTCTTGCCCAAGGGGGCACGTACAACAAGACTGCTAACTAACCCTTCCTCATTACTCAATACCCAGTCTAAAATAGCCTGCTCTCTCGTTGGTTCCTCTACATGTTGATTTAGATAACTATCCCGCATACATTCCAAAAAATCCTCTTCCTCAGCACCCCTGCCAATTTGATTCACCCAATCTATATGTAGATTGAAGTCACCCATTATAACGGCTTTGCCTTTGTCGCACGCATTTCTAATTTCCTGTTTGATACCATCTCCAACTTCACTACTACTGTTAGGTGGCCTGTACACAACACCCACCAGCGTTTTCTGCCCCTTAGTGTTTCGCAGCTCTACCCATACCGATTCCACATCCTCCAAACTAATGTCCTTCCTTTCCATTGCGTTAATCTCCTCTCTAATCAGCAACGCTACCCCACCTCCTTTTCCTTTCTCTCTATCCCTCCTGAATATTGAATATCCCTGGATGTTCAGCTCCCAGCCTTGGTCACCCTGGAGCCATGTCTCCGTGATCCCAACTATATCATAGTCATTGAGAAGTTCAACGGGACAGAAAAAAGACCCCATATGGAGGTTAAATTAATTAAGTAAATAATATGAATATTGGTCCACCATCGATTTTCCAGCAACTGATCATTTGGCACCTCCTTTAATCCAGACAAAATTATGAGATCATTGCGTGTGGCGCACACTCTTTTGTGATGTGTGCCTCTATCCTGGAAGATTTAATTGTTTATTTATTTGTTACTTGTTAATTCTTAGATAAAGTTTCTAGCCGTCTAGGGTATAATTAGTGGCTCAGAGATGTATTGTTGAATTATTATTACGTTGCCGGGTGGCGGGTTGTCCCTTTCTTCTTTGTGTTTTTAGTCTGTTTTATTTGTATGTTTTAGTTAATCTTTAGTTTTTGTATTATGTAGGGGCGGGGTGGGGGAAGCGTGGGGGAAACTTTTTTTAATCTCTTTCCTCGACGGAGGAGTGACATTTTCCGTGTCGGATCTCCGTCCACATTACAGCTTAACATCGTGGAGTTGGCGGTCCCTTTGTTAGGGATCGACTGCGGGAGCTCCAGCTGCAGGAGCTTCGACTGCCCCGATCACGGGAGCCTCGATCGCCGACTGCGGGAACTTCGATTGCCCTGACTGCGGATGTTTCGATCGCCCCAAACGTGGAAGAAAAGGAGGAAGAAGGTAAAAGTTATTCACCTTCCATCACGGTGAGGTCACTGAAAGCAAGATGGATGCTGCCTGCTCTGGTGGGGACTCGGAGGGATTGCCGTGAGTGCAGTGGATCTCTGTGTTTTTGGGGACAACGCGCCATAGGAGTGTCCTAGAGTCTGGTGTGAGTGCGGACGGCTTTCTGGCTGTTCGGGCGGACAGGGACTGCAGAGAGAGTGTCAAGCGGTTGGTACAACTCTGGTCACATCACGGTGAAGAGCGTGTGTGTGGCCTGGACATTGGACTGATGGCTGTGGGTCTCCGCTTTTGCTGTGTGCCTCGGGATTCTCACACACCTCTGTGGTGGCTGTTTATGTTTAATTCTTATGTAATTTTGTATCTTGTTGCTTTCTTTAGTATGACTGTATGGTAAAATCAAATTTCACTGTACGTCAGGGTACATGTGACAATAAAGGACTATTGAACTATTGATATTGGTCCGGATAAATTGATAATCCGGCAAGGCTCTGGAAACAAGGATGGCGGTAAATTGATGGTGTACCTGTATATGAATTACTCCTTCATTTGTTGGGCACATGTATATATATATACATATATATACACATATATATATATATACATATATATACACATATATATACATATATATACACATATATATACATATATATATACATATACATATACATATACATATACATATACACATATATATATACATATACATATACATATACATATACACATATACACATATATATATATACACACACACATATATATATATATATATATATATATATATATATATATATATATATATATATATATACACACACACACACACACACACATATATATATATATATATATATATACACACACACACATATATATATGTGTATATGTGTATATGTGTATATATATATGTATATATATGCAGTGTACTTATAGAGAATATAGAATAAATAAATAGGATACATGCGTTTAAGCAGTTCCTCATTTCTCTTAGCGATTCTGCTACTACCTGCTATTAGAATAAAAATCCACATAGTCACTACAATTACAACCAGTTGATCAATCAATCAGCAAGGAAGCTTTTCAATTTTTCTTGGACTGGTATTGGAGAAGTGCCAAATGAATGTGATTAGGCAGCAATTTTTTGAAAACTTGCAAATCGACCATAAAGGTTATTATTATGGGAAGATATTCTGGGAAATGTCATTATGAGGCACTTATGACAGCTGTGGAACGTTGCCTGTGTCACTGAGAGTTGATGATCTAATTGAACTAATGATCAACTGAATTAGTGCTACCGACAGCACTACAAAATGGACAGGAGAACACAGAATTAACATTTTAGTTTAGTTTAGAAATATAACATGGAAACAGGCCCTTCGACCCACCGAGTCCGTACTGACCAACCTTACACTAGTTCTAGTGTAAACTGGGACAATTTATAGAAGCCAATTAACCTACAACTCAACACGTCTTTGGAATGTGGGAGGAAATTAGATTACTCAACATACAGATAGCACACGCAGTCATGAAGGAACCCAGGTTTCTGGTGCTGCACCACCGTGCAGGCTTGCATCCATGTGTCCCAGGAACTTCATTAAATCCTTAGACAATCAAATAATCAAATGTGTTTTGACATCCTAATTTTCCCCTGACATGTTATATTTAAATTACTATTCATTGAGCTCTTGGATTGCAATCAGTAATTAAATACAGCAAGATAACACACACAATACTGAATACACCATAAGCATTTTATCCTTTCATTTCATTGATTTATATTATAGTCTGAGTACAAATCCATCAATCAGATTCAAACCAAAGAGGAGGCATGGTAGATGCTGGAATCTGGACCTTAAAAAAAAACTGTTGGGAGGAATTCAGTTGACCAGATAGCAGTCGTGGAAGGAAAGAGACTGTCAAAATCCATGATTTGGATTCATCCCCGATCTGGATAAATTGAGACAAATTGAAGAGCTGACCTGCACTTAGGTTTTAATCGGCATGTACATGATGAGGGAGTGGTGAAATGAGCTTTGGTATTTGAAAATTAAACACCAATAAATTCACGTTGAATCCTTATCTTCCTTCACTACATCCATGTTATATAATAGGCCTTCACTACCCCATTACTCCCTAGTCTACTCTTCTGACCTCACCCACCACTCCCCATCTAAAGCACCTTTCCATGTGACAGGAGAAGATGCAACACATGTCTATTCACTTCTACCCTTCCCATTATCCAGGGTTCTGCACAATCATTCCAAGTGAAGCAGTGTGTAAGAAGGAACTGCAGATGCTGGTTTAAACCGAAGATAGACACAAATAGCTGGCATAACTCAGCGGGACAGGCAGCATCAAAGATCCTATAGTGGAGCAAGATAGACCACTCCTGCTAAATGCAATGGGCTGATGTGTAGTACGCAACGGAACGGAACGTGGGTCTTTTTTTCATCCATTTCCGTAACCGGACCCGACCCGACTCGCAGTGTAATCAACGTTGCGGGGGAACAGTTAGTGTTAATAAATTTAAATGTTGAAAATGAGGAGAAGATTTTTACCAAATAACTTTATTTTTACGAGGATGTTTCCGTAACCGGCTTCCGTCTCCACATTATTATCCTATGGGATCTTTGGTGCGGAGACAGAAGCCGGTTACGGAAATGGGGCCTTAAATTACCCATGAATCTGCCCATGACCGTACTACGTCTTTTTCGTCGAGTGGACCATCTTGCTCGCTATAGGATCTTTGGGCAGCATCTCTGGAGAGAAGGAATGGGTGACATTTCCGGTCGAGACCCTTTTCAGACTGGTTAGTGATAAGGGAAACGAGAGAAATAGGCGGTGATGTGGAGCGATAAAGAACAATGAATGAAAGATATGCAAAAAAGTCATGATGATAAAGGAAACAAGCCATTGTTAGCTGTTTGTAGGACTTTCATTCATTGTTCTTTATCTCTCCAGATCACCATCTATATCTCTCATTTCCCTTATCCTTAACCAGTTTGAAGAAAGATCTCAAACCGAAACATCATCCATTCCTCTCCAGCGATGCTGCATGTCCCGCTGAGGTACTCCAGCTTTTCGTGTCTATCTCAGGTGAAGCAGTGGTTCACTTGCACTTCTTCCAACCTAGTGAATTGATTTTTACAAGGAGGCCTCCTTTACATAGGAGAACCAAACACAGATTGGATTGTACACAAAATTGCTGGGGAAACTCAGCGGGTGCAGCAGCATCTATGGAGCGAAGGAAATAGGCGACGTTTCGGGCCGAAACCCTTCTTCAGACTGATGGGAGGTGAGGGGGGGGGGAAAGAAAGAAGGAAAAGGGGAGCAGGAGGAGGAGCCCGAGGGCGGGCGGATGGGAGGGTGGGAGGAGACAGCTAGAGGGTTAAGGAAGGGGAGGAGACAGCAAGGGCTAGCCAAATTGGGAGAATTCAATGTTAATGCCATAAGGACGCAAGGTCCCCAGACGGAATATGAGGTGCTGTTCCTCCAATTTCCGCTGTTGCTCACTCTGGCAATGGAGGAGACCCAGGACAGAGAGGTCGGATTGGGAATGGGAGGGGGAGTTGAAGTGCTGAGCCACCGGGAGGTCAGGTAGGTTATTGGGGATTTGCGGATTACTGCTTGCGGATTACTGCTTTGTGGAGCATGTGTGCTCAGTTCACAGGCTGATTTTAAATTTCCTGTTGCGTGCCACTTTGATTCACAATCCCATTTCCTTTCCAGCCTTTCTGTCTCCTCTGCCATAGTGATGCCTAATATAAACAGCAGAACATCTGCTGTTGTTCTGCTGTTTATATTAAGCATCACTTTGACAGAGTAGACACTAGTACTAACATCTAGTACTAAGGTTAGATGTTAGTACATCTAGGCCTTTCATCTAGGCACTTTGCAACCTTTTGGAATGAACAATACATTTTCAGGTATATTGCTCAGACATTATTTCCCACTATCTTGCTTATGTCCCTTTCTCATCCCATTTCGTTGAATTGCCTTGTTAATCAGGGCCGGCCTTAGGAGGTGGGGACCCAATTGGGAACAGTACCTCCACTTCCAACCTTCACCGTAGCTGTTAACTACCATTAAACTGCATTATTCCACGCGTTATTTAACGAAGGTTTGCTAATATTCTGTATGGGCTCTGCGGTTGCAACCTATGTTTCATTACAATCAATGTTTCAGTCTGTGGTCAGGGAGAATGTCGTCCCTGTACAGCTCCCTCCCGATGGGTGGGAATGAAGGGCGGGAATCGGTAGGCCCTAAGGTTGATGATGGGAGGGAGCGGGGAATGTGACCTGCTGTCACTGTTGCCACGCTTTCGCCGCACGACTGCTCCCGGCAGCATCTCAAGCTTCAGCCTTATGAAGCTGATATTGACCACTTTTTTTCCGACACACTTGTTTGTTACTACACATACCAATCGCAGACGTGGCTTCTGTATTATGCACACACACACACACACACACGTTTTGTGTGCGAATGGGGGGAGGAGGGACGTGATGTTTCTGTTGATACGATGGCTACAACAGGCCTTCATAGCCACCTGCAGTTGGGACCATGAAATGGCGCAACACCTGGCGACTATTGCTTATAGACTCAGTGCCTGTTTCTGTGCATTATGTGCTAACCGGGCATTGTACTTAGGGACGGCAATAATTGCACTGATCTCTATGCAAAATAATTTCACTGTACCTTGGTAGACATGACAATGAAGGAACTATTGTGTCCACACGTTTATGCATGTGAGAGTTTGGCGTAAATCAAACGCTATTCCATTTGGTAACTGCTGCTTTTGGGAGCGGACGGCGCTGTTTGCTTCAGATGCACCTTGACTGACTAATTCCAGATAAGAGTCAGCTGCTCAGTCAGTGACTATCATGATAACATCAGGCGTGTGTACACATCCGCTGGCGGGGTCACTGTAACTGTCTGAAGTAAAGTTGTAGTAATGGGTCCCCCGTGCCCCGGGTGTACAATACCAGTAAGTGTGGGGCGGGGCTGATGTTCCGGGCAACGTCAGCTGCAGCAGAGTCTCCCCCTGTGGGCCGCACTGTCACTGTGGGTCGGCAGCGCCCATTCACTGGGCCAGGTGGAGTGAGGCTGGGTGGAGCGGGGCTGGGTGTAGCGGGGCCGGGGGGAACGGGGCCGGGTGGAGCGGGGCCGGGTGGAGCGGGGCCGGGTGGAGCGGGGCCGGGTGGAGCGGGGCTGATGTTCCGGGCAACGTCAGCTGCAGCAGAGTTGGGGACGGTCTACTCCCTCCGTCCACCCAGAGTCACTGACCACGCGGCACCGACACCCCAACCTCTTCCTCCCCCCCGACCTCCCCCCTTACTCCTCCTTCCCCCCCGACCCCTCCCACCCCCCCCCCCGACCCCTCCTCCCCCCCCCACCCCTGGCTGCGGGGATGGACGGAGGGGGTTCGCGAGTGTGCAACCAATCCAGATGCTGGGCCAGAAGAAGGGCCTGCTGTGCTGGCAGCCATCGCAAATACTTACCTGCAGTTCACCGCGTGTACTCTAGTTGGCATTGCATGGCAACAGTACGGGTCACGGGTCGTGACCTCAACTGCGTGCAACCTCCCTATTGAAAGTTAACCGCGGGACTGTGTTGTTGTCGGTGAGGAATTTCACCTACAAGGGTCGCTGCTGAGGGGATACCGTGTATTGCCCACCAGCCTAGCGTGGGGCCCCCTTAAGCGCATGGCCCAATTGGGAGCAATTGGTCCAATTGGCTTAAGGCAGGCACTGCTGCTAATGGTCAGTAATTATGCTCCTTATCACTTGATCTAGAAACATTGAAAACAGGTGCAGGAGTAGGCCATTCATCCCTTCGAGCCAGCACCGCCATTCAATATGATCATAACTGATCATCCAAAATCATTACCCCATTCCTGCTTTCTCCCCATATGCCTTGATTCCGTTAGCCCTGAGAGCTATATCTAACTTTCTCTTGAAAACATCCAGTGAATTGGCCTCCACTGCCTTCTGTGGCAGAGAATTCCACAGATTCACAACAATCTGGGTGAAAATTTTTTTTCTCATCTCAGTCCTAAATGGCCTACCCCTTATTCTTAAACTGTGACCCCTGGTTCCGGACTCCCCCAACACCGATAAAAAATTTCCTGCATCTAGCCTGTCCAATCCATTAAGAATTGGATGTTTCTATAAGATCCCTCCTCATCTTCTAAATTCCAGTGAATATAAGCCCAGTCAATCCATTCTTTCATCATATGTCAGTCCCACCATCCCAGGAATTAACCTTGTGAACCTACGCTGCACTCCCTCAATAGCAAGAATGTCCTTCCTCAAATTAGGAGACCAAAACTGCATACAATTCTCCAGGTGTGGTCTCACCAGGGCCCTGTACAACTGCAGAAGGACCTCCTCGCTTCTATACTCTAATCCTCTCGCTATGAAGGCCAACATGCAATTTGCTTTCTTCACTGCCTGCTGTATTTTACTTTCAGTGACTGATGTACAAGGATACCCAGGTTTTGTTGCACCTCCCCTATTCCAAATCTGATACCATTCAGATAATAATCTGCCTTCTTGTTCTTGCCACCAAAATGGATAACCTCACATTTATTGATATTATACTGCATCTGCCATGCATCTGCCCACTCACCCAACATATCCAAGTCATTCTGCAGCCTCATGACATCCTCCTCACAGCTCACACTACCACTCAGCTTTGTGTCATCTGCAAACTGAGAGATTTTACACGTAATTCCTTTGTCTAAATAGTTAATATATATTGTAAATAGCTGGGGTCCCAGAACTGAGCCTTGTGGCACCCCACTAGTCACTGCTTGCCATTCTGAAAGGACCCGTTAATTCCTACTCTTTGTTTCCTGTCTGCCAACCAGTTCTCTATCCATGACATTACCCTACCCCAATACCATGTGCTCTAATTTTGCATACTAATCACTTGTGTGGAACCTTGTCAAAGGCTTTTTGAAAGTCCAGATACACCACATCCACTGGCTCTTCCTTATCAATTCTATTGATTCTACCATCCTCAAAACATTCCTGAAGATTAGTCAAGCATGATTTTCCCTTCATAAATCCATGCTGACATTGACCGATTCTGTAGATCAATCTCTATTGCTGATTTGATCCATGCCTGGTATTGCTATTGTTGACCCGATCCATGATCCATGCTGGGGATTCCAATATGCCATCTGGTGGTATGTGAATAGCTAAGCGCAGGCTTCAGTCTGATTTACTATGCGGTACCTTACAGAGGCTAAAGACCATGGTCTCTGTATGTTATTTGAATAAAGTTATTTTTTATGAAGTTAAGCGCATTATGGTTTTCACTGCTTCATACAGATCCTGTCACTGCTTTTCAAATGCGCTGCTATTACATCTTTAATAATCGACTCAAGCAGCTTCACCACTACCAATGTCAGGCTAACTGGTCTTTAATTCCTTGTTTTCTCTCTCCCTCCTTTCTTAATAAGTCAGGTTACATTAGCTACCCTCCAGCCCACATGAACTGCTTCCAATGCATCCACGATTTCTAGGGCCACCTCCTTGAGTACTCTGGGATGCAGACCATCAGGCCCTGGGGATTTATCTGCCTTCAGTCCCAACAGTTTACCTAACACCATTTCCTGACTAATGTGGATTTCCTTCAGTTCCTCCCTCACACTAGATCCTCGGTCCCTTATTATTTCTGGGAGATTGTTTGTGCCTTCCTTGGTGTAGACAGAACCAAAGTACTGGTCTGCCATTACCTTGTTTCCCAAAATGAAGTCACCTGTTTCTGAATGTAAGGGACCTACATTTGTCTTCACTAATCTTTTCCACTTCACATAGAAGCTTTTACAGTCAGTTTTTATATTCCCCGCAAGCTTTCTTTTATGCTCTATTTTCCCCTTCTTAATTAATCCCTTTGTCCTCCTCTGTTGAATTCTAAATTTCTCCCAGTCCTCCGGTTTGCAGTTTCCTCTGGTCAAATTATATGCCTCTTCCTTGGATATGTTTTAATCTAGCTCCAAATGGTATTTTGTATTACACCTCATTTGCTTTTTTAAATTGATTTATTGGTTGAAAGATACAACATGGAAACCGGTCCTTTAGCATACCATGTTCACGTTAACCATTAATAGTAAGATTAAACGAGAACTTACCAGTTTGAAGTTTGATCTGTATTTTATGAGGAGTTACGATGAGGGATTACGTGAAGAGCCCGCTCAGCACGCATGCGCGGCATACTTCAAAGCAGCGGTGTGGAATCACAGATAGACACAGTTATTGAAATAAACATAGTAAAGAAAAGGAGATCAGTTATCAGTTTGACCCATATTATTGAGGGTGGGAGCGGAGGACACGTAATCCCTCATCGTAACTCCTCATAAAATACAGATCAAACTTCAAACTGATAAGTTCTCGTTTAATCTTACTATTTTACTTCGGAGTCACGTGAGTGACTACGTGAAGATTTTAAAGCTCTGTGATTTCAAACCGTGTAACAGTTATTACTTCACTCACTGCCGAAGTCCTTGAGGGAGGAAGTGTGTTATCGTAATCAACCAATGAATCTGTTTGTAGAAAAACACAACGGTATTTTTTAACAATAACAACAAAGAAATTAAATTGCTCCCCTGGGCTTAAATTAAATATTTGCAGTCTGTAAATTTTTTTCTGCAAATAAAGCAGGTTTTGCCAACGGCTTATTATAAAAAGTTCTGAACGTTCTTTCCCCTGACCATCCTGCTGTAGCCAAGATGTGGTCTATAGGCACGTCCATTCTTTTGGCCGTCGACGTGGATGCTGCCCTGGTGGAGTGAGATTTGTACATGTTAGTGTTTATCCCAGCAGCTTTTAGCACCTGCTTGAGCCATCTCGAAATGGTTTGGCTCGTCACCCGACCATAAGGTTTTTTCTGACTGACCCATAAGGCTTTTTCACTCCCTCGAATATTTTTGGTTGTGTCTATGTAGGACAGTAGGTGGGTCATGGCACATAACCGTGGTTCTGGCGGGTAAGCCCGGAATTCCACGACTGGATTAGGTGTTCCTGGTCTGCTCTGTTTGATCAGTCCCTGGATAATGAAAGAGATCTGGTATGGAGCTGTGATCATGTTGTCCAGTTGCAATAGGTGTAGTGACTGGACCCTCTGTGCAGATACAAGTGCCATCAACATGAGTGTTTTGAGCGTAGATTGTTCCAGGTTGAGGGATCTGGCTGGTGGCCATCCCCTGAGGTATGTCAGGACCACACTGACATCCCATATATGGGTGTACCTTGGTCTAGGGGGGTTAGAGTTGTAAATACCCTTCATTAGTTTGACCACCAGCGGGTGGGACCCCATGGCCTGTTGTCCTGGAGCTTGTTTTAAATAGACAGACAGGGCACTTCTAGCTGTGTTGATGGCACTGTAGCTGAGTCCTTCATCGTGGTGAAGGTTCGCCAGGAATTCCAGTACGTTGGTAACTGTAGCGGTTGAGTAGGTGGTCCCTGTATCCAAGCAGTACTTCTCCCACTTTTTGATGCTGTACAAGTACTGTTTTCTTGTGGATGTTCGGAGGGATGTCGTGGAGTAATGGGAACCATGGCTGTGTAGGCCAGTCGGGTACTATCAAAATACCTGAAGCAGAGTCCATTTGTATTTTGCGTAGTACACGGCTGATGAGGCAGAAGGGAGGAAATGCATAGAAGAAGAAATGTCCCCAATTTCGCGAACGCATCTACCGCTGCTGCCTCAGGGTCTGGTTCCCAAGCGACATACATAGGTACCTGGTGATTTAGCCTTGATGCAAATAAGTCGATATCTGGCGTGCCATATTGCTTAATAATCTTTGCAAACACTTCGGGGTTTAACATCCATTCTGCATTGTCATTAAATTTGCGTGACCTGGTGTCTGCCACTGTATTTAGCTTACCTGGCAGGTAAGTTGCTGATAGCCAAATATGTCTTTCGACACATCATTGCCAAATTGTGTTGACCAATTTGTTGCATGATATCGATTTTATGCCGCCCATATGGTTAATGTAGGCCACCACCGTAGTATTGTCTATTTGTAACCGTACATGCAAGTGATGCATATTGGATGCATATGCTTTTAAACCATAAAAGGTACCCAACATCTCTAGATAGTTAATGCCCAGTGTAAGTAGTAATGATGACTCTAGGTTAGTCCATCTACCACCTGTGCTGGATAGGGAGTTAGTCGCTCCCCAGCCTTGTGCACTGGCATCTGTTTGGATAACTAAAGTAGGGTTAATGATGATGATAGGGCTGAAACCATGCCAAACGTTTTCTGCCCACCACTGTAGTTCTGATATTGCTTCAGTGGGTAATTTCATGATACGATCATAATGACCTGCATATCGGTTTAGTGCCTGTACCTTTGCTCTTTGTAAGTTTTGATAGTGCAAAGGTCCAAATTGTGTAGCCAGAAATGCTGCTACCATTTCCCCAATTACTCTTGTTACTTGTCGAATAGTTGGTCGCTCGTTGACCATTAAATTGTTGCATGATTGTGCCAATTCAGTTGTTTTGTCTTTTGGCAAAGTTACAGACATGTGGGCTGAGTTAATTGTGAAGCCCAAGTAGTCCATGGTTGTGGATGGCTTCAACTTAGATTTATCTGGATGTAAGACAAATCCCAAGGTTTTGAACAACTGTTTGGTAGCTGACACCGCTGATATGCCAATTCCATGGTCTTGCCTACTATTAAGATATCATCAAGATATGCCATGACCATATGTTTTTGTCTTCTTAATATTGCCAGGGCTGGTTTTAGTATCTTGATGAATAATCTTGGGGCTGATGTTAACCATGGGGTAATGCTTTAAACTGCCATAGCTGCCCCATCCAGGTAAATGTCAGGTATCTGCGATGATCCTTGTGAATGGGTACTGAATAGTAAGCATCTTAGAGGTCAATGCTTGCCATGAAGTATCCTTTGGAAATCAGTTGTTTGGCAGTAACAAACGTTTCCATTTTGAAATGTACATACTTAACAAACATATTTAGTGAAGTTAAGTCAATGATGATGCGACACCCACCATCTTTTTTAGTTTTAGTAAATATATTAAACACAAATTCCAAGGGTTCATGTTTTGTTTTTTCCCATGATACACTTAGTGATTATTCTCACCAGTTCAGCTTGTCCCTCTCGTTTCTCTTTAACTGAGAGGGAAAAGACCCTCTGGGGTGAATGTTGGTGGCAATTTTTCTAGTATAAATTGTATTTTGTATCCACTAATGTTATTGAGTATATACTTGTCACTCGTGATAGACTCCCACGCTTCCTTAAACAGGTGTAATCTCCCCCCTGTTAGTATTGCGCCCCTACTTTCTATATGCTGGTACGAACCAGACCCACCTACCTCCATGGTTATGGGTGTTTCTTCTGTCTCTTCCCTGACCAATGAGTCTTGCGCGTTGTCTGACGTGGCGGTGATGTTTGGGGGTGGCACATTTTCCATGGGGTCCGCTCTGGGCCTTGGTCTAAAAAAGACTTCAGGTGGTGATATGCGGACCCCGAGCTTTCACCAGACCCATAGGGTAGACGTCGACTGGTGGACGCGATGGGGTGCTGCCGCTTGGGTATTGTTGTTTTGGGTTTGCTCGTCCCGGGGCCTGCCCTCATGAGACCATAAGTTTTTTAGAGGCCTCTTCCATATCCTTTACTTTTCGTGAGGTCTTTGCCAAAGAGCAGTGTGTCTGGTTCAGTGGCTGGGGTTTTGCACAACCCCGCGAATTTTGGATTTAGGGCAGGTCTTATAATTTCTTTACGGAGGTTATTTATCTCGAACTGCGTGTTGCACAACAGCGCGAGAGTTGGTTAGTGGTCATCTCCGTATTGTCCACAGAACGAGCAAATGATGTGATGGCTGACGTCAGGAGCCTGAGGATCCGCTGCAGTTTCAGCTCCTGGTTCCGAATATTTGTCCCGACGTGCCCCTAGATTTGGCTGTTGACAGCCGGCACTTTGAGAGACTCACAATTTTCTGGAGCTGTGTACAATTCTAAGGCCTCATTAACCACCTGCTCCGGTAGGGGCCTGTTGGAGAGGTGGTTAATGCTGGCCGCTAGTTTAGGCTCTAATGGCCTTCCTGCACGTGGGGCTGCCACGTAGCGGTCCACCACACCCAGCAGCTCTTCCTGGTCCTGCACCCCTTGCATACTCCCGACTTCTTCAGCCAGCGTCCCCTCTTCCTGACCAGCCCAGTCCTGGTCACCAAAGCTACCCTCTGGTGAGGAGGAAGCGATGGGCAGTGCACAAGGCATTGTGGAGGGAGTGCCTGAACTCCCCCTGCGAGAGCGCCCCTCACGCAGTGCGTCTCGCTGGAGCACCTGCTCCAGGAGCCGCTCCATGCGGCTCAGGCGGCTGTCTCTCCCCCATGCGGGTGGAGAGACGTCCCCGTCCGACGAGTCGGTAACCACCGGCCGGACGCTTTTTCGGGTAGCTTTACATCCAGCCTGCTGCTCAGGCGCTAGCGGGACTGGGCTCGGCACGGTGTCGGGGATGGCGGAGCGCCCGGTAAGCGGTCCTACCGCCTGTTGCTGCCCCCCACAGATGGAACGCTCCTCCGTTGGAGTCGAGCGGGGGACAGATCTCTTTGAGAGCCTCTTCTTAGTCGCACTCATTCTGAAAACAGAAATCAGAAGGCTCTCCTTTCACAAGTAAAGCCGACCTCAGTTTAACTTACCTTTTAAACTGCAGCGGGAGCGCCTGACTCCCGCTGCGGCCGCTGTTGTGACTCCGAAGTAAAATCATTCATTCACACTAGTTCTATGTTATCCCATCCATTGCATTCATTCACCACTCACCAGAGCAAATTATAGCAGCCAATCAACATACAAACCCGCAAGCCTTTGAGATTTGTGTGGGAACCAAAGCACTCAGAAGGAACTAATGTGGTCACAGGGAGAACATGCAAATTCCAAACAGCCAATACCCAAGATCAGGATCAAACTCAGGACTCTGGCATTGTGAAACAGCATCCCCGGCTGCGCCACCGCCACTTGAACAATTGTAAATCCTCCACTCTTCCTCTAGTTCTGAGGAAGGGTCGCTGACACTGAAACGTTGACTGATTTATCTTCCCACAGATGCTGCTTGACTGGCTGAGTTCTAGCAGCATTTCTGTTTTTGTTTCAGTTTTCAGCACTTGTAGTTTTATTTGTTCTTCACCATCCCTTCTTCCTGATGCCTTGTAAGTATTAGATTGGGAGGTTTGCCCCACTGCTGATACAGATGACTCCACTTCACTTCTTCTAACAAGATCTCTATGTGAAACTCATGATTCACATTCTATCATAAGTCGGCTACTCTTCTGTTTTACAATTTATATTTAGTTTATAAAGGAGTCTCATCAATTCTAGCTCCTCCACTTTAAGAGGAACAGGTTACCAGCCAACTTTATCAAGCCCACTGCTGATGCATGTAGATAGTGAGCAAAATAGTTGGTGCTGGCTGCATACAAGCAGTCATGCTAAAACAGCAGCCAATGTCAACTGCCACCACCTAAATGATGCATATGATGATCAATATGCAAATCCTGTATTGCCCGATTAGTAAACCAATTTAATCTCCTATGTCTGCACTTCCCCATCATCACCAAATGCATCCCTGTTAAATTAGCCATTGATCCGTTTTGTGTTTCCTCTTGGATATATATTAGTTGCTTTCTGAACTCACCATACTCACATAATGCAATCTAATTATTTGACCAGCAAATTTTGATATCAGTATGTCACTGAGAGTAAATCACATCCATTGTTGATATCACCATTGCTGCAAATGCCAGACCATTACACTTCGTATAGTGCCAGGGAGATGGGAACATACTGTAACATTTATCTGGGAACTCTTGTTTGATTATGAAAAGCCATCAAAGAGAGAAAATAAAAGGCTCAAATATGTACACAGTGAAAGTCAAACTGAACAGGTAGAATTTGATTATATTCTAATTTTCCAAATATAGCAACGCTTGAAGATTTAGTATGATTGCTCTAGCTCAGATTAATGATATGACTTTTCATCTTATTCTGATGAACATGACACAATTTAAATTGAACAATCCTGTAATTTAGCACGCACAAACTATTATTTAAAATTACTACCATGCAATAAAATTATTTCAAGGTAATGTCAATTGCTACCATTAACAAGTGGGATTTTGGAACTATTGTGAGGAATTTCTTGAGCACTGAAAGCAGTGCGAATTAGTAGTGTCAAGGAGCTTACTTTAAAATATTTCCAAAAGTAAGATAAAATATCCGGGTTCATAGGTCCTCACAATTCATTGAAAATTATATATTAACATTTCAGTGTCAATTTACATTATGCAATTCAGCACCAATGCAAAGAATCATGATTTCAAATCGGTAAGTATGATTTCAAATCAGTAAGGGAGAGGAGATGGGGAATCCTGCAGATCAATGCGGAATTGGGCCAAATAGTCACTCTCTCAACAGCAGTTGATGGATGGTACGTGGAACATAGATTAGAAACATGAAGAAGGTCACAATAATTGCTGGCTACCTTTGCGAATGTCAACAACATGTGGAGAAATGAAGAGTTGTTCATCAGCTTTGAAGCTTCACCCCAGGAAGGTTTCATACAGGGGCGATCTGGATCAAGAGTTACAACATCTATTTTTCTTTGGAAAAGAAGCAGCACGCAGTCCATGATTCGCATGATCAAGTGAGGTGGTTTGCCTAATTTGCGCACTGTGGCAATATCAGCAGGTTTAATTGTCTGCAAATATTTAAAAACAATATAAATTATAATTTTTGACAAGAGCTTTAACCATTCATACACAAATAAAGTAAATGCAATGTCATGGAAATCAGGAAAAAAAACTGCAGATGTGGGACATCCAAATCCAAAAAATTGAAAATGCGGGAAATACTCAGCAAGTCAGGGAAAATTCATGGACACAAAAAAACACTTTTTTTTTTTTTCACATCTCTGACTGTTTATCAGAACTGAGAAAGAGTGGAAACAAGTTCGTTTTAAACAAGTTCGTTTTAAATTTGCAGTCACGTTGAATATAGAAAATTGGCAGAGATGGAGAATGATTTGAACAAAGGGAATATTACTGATTGAGAGAGGCCAAGTTTGTGGTAGTGATAAGCTGTAAACTGTAATAATAATTTTCTACTCTCTCTATAGACAATCACACTCTCAATGGCAATATCAGCAACACAAAGAACTTATTTCAAATACACCTGAATTGCACTCAAGATTAGCAGAGAACCCAGCTGCCCTTTGTTATCAGGTGGCAGAGGCTGAAACCTCACCCCCTAGGTGCTAAGCTGGCTTTATGATGTTCTTTCTGTCATAGGCCTTTTCAATTATTTCTAAAATGTTTCTTAAATTCTGAGATTTAAAAATAAATTGAATTAAGGATGAGTCTCACCCTGGACACTCCCTCTTCTCCCTTCCCCCATCAGGCAAGATGTACAGAAGTGTAAAAACCTATATCTCCAGATTTCAGACAGTTTCTTCTCAGCTGTTATCAGGCAACTGAACTATCATTTCACCAACCAGAGAGCAGTCCTGTGCCATTGGAGACTGTTGGACTATCTTTAATCTGACTTTTCTGGACATTTTCCTGCACTAAACATTATTCCCTTTATCCTGTATCTGTACATTGTGGGCGGCTTGATTGTAATCATGTATAGTCTTTCCACTGGTTGGAAAAAGTTTTTCACTATACTTCGGTACACGTAATAATAAACTAAACTAAATCTAAACTAAATAATAGTGGGGAAAATATTTATTTTCACTTATTTTTTAAACCTAGGTCAGCAACTTCATTCACGTGAAGAGGATCACACTATGTGCAACATCTATGGTAGGTGTGAATCCTAGGTACTACATACAAACGATTACAAGATCCATGATTGTGTTCTGTGCTGGACCCAGTGCCAAGTCCAGCAGGTGACTAGGAGATAAAATGCACTGGCATTTAATCTCACTGCATTACTGATTCCAGTGCTGCAATATGCAGCATTGGAAAACAGGTAGAAGCTGATCTATGAAGAAGACCACCCCGGATGTTCTTGTCGGCACCTTTGTTAAAAGGTATCTGCATTCTCTACTGACATTGAGTATTAGAACTCCACACCAAACACATATTTTTTAATGAATTCCAATCAAAATCAATCAATGGCAAAGTAAGAGAACCTTTTTTATAAACAGCTCAATAAATATTTAGGTCCAAGAAAAGAAGCAGAAATTTCACAATGTAATAGAAGAAATTCAAAATCAACAGCATTTCACTTGCATTTATTGGTTACAAATTTTTGGATATTTGGTAACAAACCTGTAAAGCTGCTTCAGCTTCTTCTAATGCAGGCTTGGCTGCTTCCAGTTTTGTTATAGCTACAAGTTTATCAGCGGCTATGTCATCTACAAGGAGCTGAGCTTTATCTTTCACTTTTTGAACCTGGGCTTTAACAATCTCAGCTGCCTGTGCCTTTAAGGTCACTTCTTGCAGAACTTCATCGGCTTTTTTTGAAGCAACCGCCAAGTCTTTTTCCTTAGTCACAAGTTCTTTGGATAGTTCATTTACTGACACCTCGGCTTCCATAAGCTTTGCCAAACCTACACAGAAAAAGAAATGGTTAAGGAGCGAGCAAGTACTGAAATGAAGAGACAACCTGCTCAGTACATACATATAATACGTTTAAGAACAATATTTGTATGTCATTTGTAAAGGTGTTGGGAAGCAGCCTTACAGTATGTATTTCTTAAGAAAGTGACATTGTGCAGTTGCTTCATTCTATTTATTAAGAAGTGTTATTTTATTTTTCACTTAATGCACAAACCATGAAAGTGTCCAGTAGCAATAGAGATGTTAGGATCCTATAGTTGGACTTCCACACATTTATTCTCTTGCACCAATAACTTTGTATTGACTCTATTGAGTTATTGACTAGATCATGAAGCAAAATACTCTAAAAGTAAAACTGAAATGTTCATATAATGCTCAGATACTATATGAACATTTCAATTTTACTTTTAGAGACAATCCAAAGTTATTGGTCAAAGATTATAAATGTATGGAAGCCCAGGTCGATACCCTGAAAAATTACACGGTTCACTGCTAACATTTTCAATCAGAATGATAGAAAAACAGAAAATGCTGGAAATACATAGCAAGTTAAGCAGCTGATGCAGCAGGCGCATAAATAGAGTGGCTATCAGAGCAGATCAGAGACTAAATATTCTGTGGTGAATGATTCACCTCCTGACACCCCAATGCCTTTCCAACATCCCACATGGCACATTTCAGGCATGTAATGGGGTTCTCCTGTTTGCCACGATAAATGCATTTCCAACAATCTTTGAGAAGTTCATTAAGGACAAAGCAGCCTATCTGAGCACCACACCTGGTGTTCATCTGAGCATTCATTCCCTTCACCATGCATTTTGTCTACGACATGTATTGCATTTGCTCACCTGGACAACTACAACAGCACATTTACAACCAAAATCACCAAGGGCAACAGGTGTAAGAGAACATCACCATCTACGGATTACCCTCCAAGTTGCAAATCATCCAAAGTTTGAAATATATCACCATTCTTCATCGTCATTGGGTTTACATGGCTGCCCCTGAACCAACAAAGCTACAGCAGTTCAGCAGCACCTTGTCAAGCTTAATTAAGGATAGGAAATACATGCTCCCTTTGTCAATAATTCTTTAAAATTAATCTAAAATAAAGGTTTTCCTTAAGAAAACAACTGTGTAACAAGTCACCCAATCTATGCTGACATATCCCAAACCAACCCTCCCCAAGACTTAAAACCTGCCCATGTTCCATTTTTTCATGAATTCTTTACAATTTAGGTGAGGTGTGGAAGAAGATTATCACATCCTAAGATTTACACCGTGATGGAAATCTTCCTGGTAATAAAAATGTATAAGACTGTTATTGAATTCCAATGAGCTTTCCAAGGTCATCAGTGGTAACACATTTGCGTACAAGATCCTGCTGACCAGGCAATGGCAGTATGGTTAATACTGATATGAGATTATAATGACATTGAATTCATGCTTCAGTACATGTCTCCTGATGAATGCAAGAGAGCAATTACTTATTGGCAGACATCAATTCATTGCTCAGTCACTTGAACTGATTAATATCCTGTCATCTTGTTAATTAACATATGCCATGGTCACTGAATTATTCAAATTTTGATTTGTTCCCTTATTAATTGTTTTGCAATGTTCAGAAAATTGAACTTCTTTCCAGTTATTAAAGGTAAATGTAGACAATAAGGCAGGAAATATATTAATAGGAATGCCTGTCAGGGGTGGATCTTGCAACGTCATCCATTTTGTTTTTTATTTAAATTGTGAGCTACATTTATAGGTAGCATTAATACAAAATAATACTGTTAGATTCATTGAATTTTGATTATATATTTCTGTTGCTGCTTAATTAAAAATGAAACGTGAACCACTTTCAATGTTCTCAATTACAGTTTTCTGAATCAATTTAAAAATAATTTAAGAATCTAAACCACATCCACACATAAGAATGCCAAAGTTGTCTTATAGATAACTATAGCTTATGAACATCAACATACTAATTGAATAGATAAATACACACCTGTCTTCATTCTCTCCGACAGCATTTCCACGTAAGCAAATTTTTCTCCGTAGATGGTTTTGTAGCCTCCGATAAAAGATAAGTAAGATTTGGGAGTCACATAGGTCTGACGCCTGAATCGTTCAAAGTATTCAATGCATTTCTCTGCCACGGTATCTTGAAATGTCCCCATGGTGTTCACAATACTCTGTTTAACTTGTGGTGTACATTCAATTTTATAAGAAGCTAAGAAATGCTGAGCAACTGCGACAAGAGCATCTTTAGGCCAACGTTGAAACCAATCCATGGTGCAACCAGAAATCAGGCCAGGAAATTTCAATGAACGAGAACGGAACTTCTCCCCAACTGGAGAAAAGCAAAGAATAACGTGTAAATTACTACGCACTCTTGAAAGGAAGTAATCGTAGAGATTTTCAGCAGTTGGTGGTCGCCTTGGATACTCCTTTTTCATTACAGGGATCAAGTCTTGGGTAATTTCATCAATTTCATCTCGAGCAAAAAGGTTTGAGACTTCACCTGAGGCTAGAACATTGTTCATGTATTCCAGGAAGGACTCATCTTTAATTTCATTGTCTGTAAATATGAATGCCATCCCCAAACCTTTTTGTCCAGCAATACGGTATAAAATCTTCAGATCATCCATTAGATTGCTTGTATTGTAAGTTCTAAAACAAAAATATAATTATGAGATAATATTCCACATGGGTTACACTGGCTTTACCATCATATTTTCCCATTTCACTTCAGAAAGATCAACAGAAAACAGCTGGTACTTCTGAAAAGAAGTGACTCATTGGTGACTGAAGCCTTGTCAAGGTTTTAAGATGATTTTTAATTAAGGAAAGATAGACAGAGGAACATTTAGATAGCAGTACAAAGAAGACATAATGGGCACAAAGGTCTTGGTATTTATTCTGTATTCATCTAACATGAGCAAGCATGGAGGATGTAAAATAGGAAAAAGAAGCTACAAAGTATGCTTATAGAAAATAAACAATACTGTTCAAGCGGTTGCCACAGTTGTAGGGAATTTGGGAAGCTGTAACGGGTCAGGCTTGTTTGGTGGAGCCAACCAACCCCTAATTTTGATCACTATTAAGGCCAGCACTATGGTGCAGCAGGTAGTGCTGCTTCAGTGTCGTGGATTTGATCCTGACCTCTGGTATTCTCTATGTAGAGTCTGCATGTTGTTTGCATGGGTTTCCCCCAGGGTTTTCGGGTTGCCTTCAATTTCCCAAAGGCACACTGGTTGGTAGATTAATTACACCCAGTGTAGCTGGGTGATTGGAGAATCAGGGATGAGCATGTGGGAGAGAATACATAACGAGAAGATGAGTGGGAGAATGAAAATGATGGGATTGCTCTAAGAACTAGCACTGATCTGATGGGCCAAGTAACTTCCTTCTGCGTTGGAAGGAAACATCAGATATGAATAAATATGAAATAACTGTCCTAGTTACATGATAACATTCCTCATTGCCAATACAATAAACAATGGACTCAGCATCAATATATCTCAATCGTTTGATGGTTGAAATTCAACATGGCTGTATTAATTTCTTGATTTTAAACAGATTTTAAAGTGAATTTACCTTGTGAGTACAATCTGAAAGCTTTGATATCCTGCAATATATGATGCCAGTCTAGTAAGACTCTGTTTTCCAGATCCACCAACTCCTACCAGCAAAGCATTTCCTTGTGGAGTTCGAATGATACGGGATATCTTGACCAAATGTATCATGGCGTCCTTTCAACAACAAACAATTGCATTTTAAAACAAGAAGTAAATAAGTTTATTGTTTACTGCACATGTTCTCAAACATTGTTCTACTACATCATTAAAATGTTGCAGGATTTTAGTTGACAATTTAAACAAATACAACAAATTAACAGTTTAAGAAGAAACTGCAGATGCTGGAAAATCAGAGGTAGACAAAAGTGCTGGGTTTGTCTTGTGTCTACCTTCGATTTTCCAGCATCTGCAGTTCCTTCCAGCACTTTTGTCTACCTCCGATTTTCCAGCATCTGCAGTTTCTTCTTAAACTGTTAACATGTCTACCAACAAATTAATAGGTAAGTGCAACAATAATACATAAAGACTTACAACTCAAATCAAAACTGTATTTCTTAGATATCTGAGAGGTTGATCACTGAAAATGTACCTGAATCAGCCAGTTCTTAATTTCCTAATAGTTTAACAGCTATTTAGTCTAGGATATTGAGAGATTACATTTTAAGGGAGCCTATATACTTTTTGAAGTGTTTTCAAAGATAGAAGCATTTCCAAGTAAAAAATACAGATATCCCAGTTCTTATTCCTTGTTATATTAGAGTTATATAGTTGTAGAGACCAGAAACAGTCCCTTCAGCCCAACCTGTCCATGCTGACTGACCAAGATGCTGAACTGAACTAATCCCACTTACCTGTGGCTAATATCGCGTTCAAACATGTTTAAGTGTGTTTTAAATGTTGTAATTGTGTCCACCTCTACCACTTACTTTGGCAGCTTGTTTCATATATACAACACCCTCTAATATTGTCTCTCAGGTCCTTTTTTAAATCTTTCCCCTCTAACCTTAAACCTATCCCCTCTAGTTTGACCCTTCTCTACCCTTGGTAAAATGGCTCTCAAAATTTGATAAGCCTCCGGAAGCCTTCTTACAAAAATCTCGTAAACTAAAGAACAAATGATGAAGGTCAAGATGAGGATGAGGAACAGCTTCTACAATCATACCGTCGCATTGCTGAACTCGGAGTCCCGCCGATAGATTCCTCCGGTCCCTCCGTCCCCATTGTTTAATTATTCTGTATTTTTTATTATTCTGTATCCTCTTTTTTTTTTTTTTTTTTCTATATTGCACTACTACGGACTGACGCAAAACTGCATTTCGTTGTACCCATACTCAGTATTTGTGCAATGACATTAAAGTTGAATTGAATTGAATTGAAAAGAAAACAGGCACAAGGGAACATCAATCTGAATTTCACATCATCCAGAGTTTTAGAGATACAGTTTTAGAGATACAACGCGGAAACAGGCCCTTCGGCCCACCGGGTCTGTGCAGACCAGCAGTCCCCGCACATTAACACTATCCTACACCCACTAGGGACAATTTTTACATTTACCAAGATAAACCTGTACGTCTTTGGAGTGTGGGAGGATACCGAAGATCTCGGAGAAATCCCACGCAGGTCACGGGGAGAACGTACAAACTCCGTACAGACAGCACCCGTAGTCGGGATCGAACCCGGGTCTCCGGCGCTACCACTGCGCCATCGTGACTGAGTTGGAAATCTATCACTATTCCTTCACTATTGCTCAACCTAAATCCTGCAACTTCTTTCCCAATAGCAGTGGGGAAGCATCTAAACCAAAAGGACTGCAGGATTTCAAGAAATTAGGTCATCACCACTTTCTCAAGAGTTTCAAACCCAATAAAACTGGGTTTTCTTTGATATGCCCATATGAAGGGATTATTGAGGATCGTTCTCCGACTTGTCTCTCCATTAAAATTCAATAGTATCTCCAGTCATGCAAACCACGATCTTCATCAATAATCCAATTCCAGTGAAAATTGCAGTCAAACAAAGTTATTTCCTTGCACTAACCCGCTTCTCAATTGTCCTCATTGCAACACCACCTCAGCTGCAAAAGGTATTTTGCTGAAATGGAGCAAATCTGCAGGATTGGATTTTTCCAAGACTTACTGAGGGATGATAAGTGCAAAAAGTGAACTGAGAACAGAACATAATCAACCTGCCTGTTCTTCCTGGGCAGAGCCTGTGCATCCCATATCAGACTGACTCATCAACCACCTGAAAACCCACACAACTATGGAGGAAACAAGTCATCCTCGACTCACCCAAAACTGCCTCAGATGTAGGACTTCCTGGGTTTAAGATCTAGTGTAAGGTCTTATCGTTACCATTGACTATGAGGTCATAAGCATTCCCAAGTAAAGATGTAAAAATTGATTCTCAGTCTCTAGTTTTTGATTCTATCGATCAGTCACAATTGGCATTACCATAGTCAAAACAATTTAAGATTGTACCTTGAAAAACACCAAATCCATCTTTGCACCTCTAATAGCTTCATTGTACTGCTCCATAAACAATTTCAGCCGTCCACTCAATTCATCGAATGATGGAATTGGTTCATACATTTTTGGAGCTTCTAATTCAACATCATCAGGTTCATCTCCAGTGGCCTCTGGGGCATCGCGTAAGAAATCAACAAAGTAAGCTTCTTTTTGAATATTTGCTAAAATCGCATCACTGTGATCCTCTGAAGCAATCTATGTGGAACAAATTAAATTAGAGCAGTTGATAACAAATGGTACTAGACAAATGCGACAAAAAATATTTGAATTTCTAAAAGGCAAGTGATAAGGCATGACATTTTTTAACGAAATAAGGACTCATAGGGGTGGGGACAATATTATCAGATTAGTCATAAGAGAATCTACAAGTATGCTAAGGGCAAAAGAGTAACCAGGGAGATAATTAGTCCCCGTAAAGATCAACAAAGCATTCCACGTGTGGAACCACAGGAGATAGATGAGGTGTTTCCCAACTGATTATTTCTCATCAGTATTTACCATGGAGAAAATCATGGATGTTAGGGAAATTGGAAAGCTTAATAGTGATGCCTTGTATTCCCCAATACATGGTCTACAATGACGCCATTCCTAGTTGACATATTGTGTCAAGAAGTGCCCCTGCATGCAAGCAATAGATTCTGCTCCATTTATGTCCCTGGTACTAAGGGGATCCAAGTGAATATTAAGAAAGTTAAAATCACCCATTACAACAAACCTGTTGTTTTTACAACGCTAAACACGCCTACTCCCCCCCCCTTCCCCTTTCAGCATTTTGTTGAGACCATTCACCTTCATGATTCTCTGGTCCACTCTTCAATTCCAATTAACCATCCCCCTTCTAACAGCACTTTCCTTTGCACCTACAGGCAACACACTTCTTGTCCTTTAACCCCTTTCAGGTTTCTGATCTGAAAGGTTTACTCTGTTCTTTTTCCCACAGACGTGGCCTGACCTGCTGAGTATTTCCATAATTTTCTGTTTTTCTACTATACTCACTAGAGTTCAAACAAATAAGCAAATGACACAGTGGCACAGCAGTAGATTTGCTGCCTTAAGTTTCAATTCGGACTATGGATACTGTCTGTAAGGGTTTTGTACATTCTCCCTGTGATCACATAGGTTTTCTCTGGGTGTTCCAGTTTCCTCCCACATTCCAGAGATGTGCAGGTTTGTAGGTTAATTTGCTACTATACATTCAATCGCTGGTCTGCACAGACCCAGTGGGCTGAAGAGCCTGTTTACATGCTGTATCTATAAACTAAAGATTTAATAACCTGCTTGGTTAGTGGATGCTGAAGAGGCACTTTCCTCTGGATAAAGAGTTCAGAAGAACAACATATTTTCTTCTTCTTCAGGCACTTTTTCCACTTTAAGGAATGAATATTATATTTACTGACTTCAGTCAAACTGTTCTTTTTTTAAAATCATATCCTATTATCCTGCTTATGGGCTTATGTTCTTTTCTCTCCCTTTTTTTTAATACCTCTTTCATTGTTGGCACTTATGTTCCTTAACACCTGATCTGTTTAGACCTATCTCAATATGGACTTTTATCTTACATCACATTCCTCCCCCAGCTATGCTTTGAAAACTCTAAAACCTCCACTCTTCCATGAGTCCTGTGAAGGATCAGTGACCTGAAATGTTGACTAGCTTCCCTTTTCACAGATGCTGGTTAACTGGCTAAAGTTTTCCAGCATTTCTGTTTTTTGTTCTCCATCGCAGAATTTCTCTGGCTAACAAACATCATAAAGTGCACATATATTTATCTCTACAAAGACCTTTTCAATTGGGTAAGGAAAAAAAAGATATGTATTGCAAGATCTGGCAAATTATAGTGTGAATCCAGGTAAGGAGGGGTTGATTGGCAGATGAGTCAGGTGGGGGAAGAGCAGGATGGAGACAGTAACCAAGGCTGGAGGTGATGTTGAGAAGACAAAGTGGTGCAAATGGTGAAATCTAATACAGAAAAAGTGGGGAATCTTTGCTCAATATTTCAGCATCTGTAACTTCTTGTGTCTTCAGTATGTTGCCCAACCTTGTTTGCTGTGGCATCAAACCAATCTTTGTCCTGTTGGTTGGTAAATCGATCTGCAATAACACGATTACATTCATGCTGAAAGAGTGACACCAAGACATCTGGTGACTTGCAAATTTCAGATGTGACATTGAGGATTCCTTGCCAAATTCGGCTGAGATCACGGAGATTGAAAATATAATGAAATTTAGCTGGAGTTGGAAGCATCTGTAAAACAGAAAATGTGAGATAAAACAGATTGCATTAGGAAATGGCACTAAGCAAGAATGCATCAAAAGTAGACACTAATCTGATTCTCGATCAAAAATCCATCAATTTAAGTGCCCAATCTTAGCTGGCTTTTACTTAAAAGACAATACAGTCTCTCCCAGATATCAAGTATTCACTTAATTAAACTTTGCTGCAATAAAGGTTCAATTTAATTTAATTTGTCACATAACAAAGGGCACAATAAAAAAGAGGGAATGCGGATGTGAAAATACATGAATATCTGTAATGATTAACAGTTTTTGGATCGATTAAATGGAAAAGTTCATAAAATAAACAAGCTATTTAACTTTTTTTTTTAAACTGTCTTAACTATCTGCACTCTTCCATCTGGCAACAAAGGCAATTGAATGAATGACTTGCATGTTTTACCTTCACAAAAGAAGCACCATTTACATTTGATTTACGACATTCTTACGAGGAGGAGATTAGCTAGCTTATAACCTCTCTTACCATCCAATGCAACTGTTAAAGGTTATAGATTTAGTGTACTTCCGGTTATATGAATGTTCGAACAACAAAGAGCATTTTAGGAACCTATCCCTTTGTTAAGAGGGGAAGACCAAAATCGGTATTTCATGAGGAAAAAAAAGACACACGGTGCTGGAGTAACTCAACAGATTAGACCTCTGTTTAAGAAGGAACTGCAGATGCAGGAAAATCGAAGGTACACAAAAATGCTGGAGAAACTCAGCGGGTGCAGCAGCATCTATGGAGCGAAGGAAATAGGCAACGTTTCGGGCCGAAACCCTTCTTCAGACTGATGGGGGATGGCGGGGAGAAGGAAGGAAAAAGGAGGAGGAGGAGCCCGAGGGCTGAGGGATGGGAGGAGACAGCCCGAGTGCTGAGGAAGGGGTGGAGACAGCAAGGGCTAACAAAATTGGGAGAATTCAATGTTCATGCCCGCAGGATGCAGACTCCACAAGCGGAATATGAGGTGCTGTTCCTCCAATTTCCGGTGTTGCTCACTCTGGCCATGGAGGAGACCCAGGACAGAGAGGTCGGATGGGGAGTGGCAGGGGGAGTTGAAGTGCTGAGCCACCGGGAGGTCAGGTAGGTTCTTGCGGACCAAGCGGAGGTGTTCGGCGAAACGATCGCCCAGCCTCCGCTTTAGTCTCACCGATGTAGATCAGCTGACATCTAGAGCAGCGGATGCAATAGATGAGGTTGGAGGAGATGCAGGTGAACCTCTGTCGCACCTGGAACGACTGCTTGGGTCCTTGAATGGAGTCGAGGGGGGAGGTAAAGGGATAGGTGTTGCATCTCTTGCGGTTGCAACGGAAAGTGCCTGGGGAGGGAGTGGTACGGGAGGGAAGGGAAGAATTGACAAGGGAGTTACGGAGGGAGCGGTCTTTGCGGAAGACAGACATGGGGGGAGATGGGAACATGTGGCGAGTGGTGGGGTCACGTTGCAGGTGGCGAAACTGACGGAGGATTACTTGTTGTATGTGACGGCTGGTGGGATGAAAGGTGAGGACTAGGGGGACTCTGCCCTTGTTGCGAGTGCGGGGATGGGCAGAGAGAGCAGTGTTGCGGGGTATGGAAGAGACCCTGGTGCGAGCCTCATCTATGATGGATGAGGGGAACCCCCGTTCCCTGAAGAATGAGGACATTTCAGATGCCCTAGTGTGGAACGCATCATCCTGGGAGCAGATGCGGCGTAGATGAAGGAATTGGGAATAGGGGATGGGGTCCTTACAGGAAGCAGGGTGGGAAGAAGTGTGGTCCAGATAGCCATGGGAGTCAGTAGGTTTATAGTGGATGTCGGTCAGAAGTCTATCACCTGCGATGGAGATAGTGAGGTCAAGGAATGGTAGGGAAGTGTCGGAAATAGTCCAGGTGTATTTGAGTGCCGGATGGAAGTTGGTGGTGAAGTGGATGAAGTCAGTCAGTTGTGTGTGGGTGCAGGAGGTGGCGCCAAAGCAGTCGTCGATGTAACGGTAGAGGTCGGGGATGGGGCCCTGGTACGTATTGAACAAGGATTGTTCGACGTACCCGACAAAGAGGCAGGCGTAGCTGGGGCCCATGCGTGTGCCCATAGCTACGCCTTGTGTTTGGAGGAAATGGGAGGAGTCAAATGTAAAGTTGTTGAGGGTGAGGACCAGCTCCGCAAGGCGGAGGAGAGTGTCAGTAGCCGGGTATAGGTTGCTTCTCTGGTCGAGGAAGAACCGGAGGGCTTTGAGACCATCCTGGTGGGGGATGGAGGTGTAGAGTGACTGGATGTCCATGGTGAAGATGAGGGGATGGGGCCCTAGAGAATGGAATGCGCGGAGACGGCGGAGAATGTCAGAGGTGTCTTAAACATAGGTAGGGAGGGATTTAACCAAGGGGGATAGGATGAAGTCATGGTATGTGGAAATGAGTTCGGTGGGGCACGAACAGGCAGAGACAATGGGTCTACCGGGACAGTCAGGTTTGTGGATTTTGGGTAGAAGGTAAAATTGGGCCGTGCGGGGCTGGGGAACGATGAGGTTGGAGGCTCGGTTGGGCAGGGCGTGGGAGTTGATGAAGTCGGTGATGGTGCTAGAGATGGTGGCCTGGTGCTCGTCAGTGGGGTCATGGTCCAGGGGTAAGTAGGAGGAGGTGTCTGAGAGTTGGCTCGTGGCCTCAGCTTTGTAGAGATCGACATGCCAGACTACCACGGCACCTCCCTTGTCGGCTGGTTTGATAACCCAATCTGGGTTGTTGCAGAGTGAGTCGATGGCAGTGCGTTCAGGGGGGAGAGATTGGAGTGAGACAGGGGAGTGGAGAGGTTGAGGCGGTTGATGTCGCGACGGCAGTTTTGGATAAAGAGTTCCAAAGCCGGAGGGCCATGAGGGGGGTTAGACCTCTGGTCTGAAGAAGAATCCCGACCCAAAAGTCACCTATCAATGTTCTCCAGAGATGCTGCCTGGCCCGTTGAGTTACTCCAGCACTTTGTCTTGCAGCAGGATCTTGACCTGATATGATGGCCATTACTTTGCCTCCACCAATGCTGCTTGACCTGCTGAGTACTTCCAGCAGTTTATGTTTTGCTCCAGATTCCTGTATCTGCAGTCACTTATGTCTCCATTCTCCTCCTTTTTCCACCTTTTCCATTAACCCCATTACCGGCCCTGGTACCATCTTCCCATCGTAACCCTGCTCAACTGATTCCACCCATTACCTACCATAGAAACATAGAAACATAGAAATTAGGTGCAGGAGTAGGCCATTCGGCCCTTCGAGCCTGCACCGCCATTCAATATGATCATGGCTGATCATCCAACTCAGTATCCCGTACCTGCCTTCTCTCCATACCCTCTTACCAGTTCCTTATCCATCTCTCCTCCATACTTTATACTCCATACAGGCCACCCACCTCCCTCCCCAATCCCATAGCTAGGTCTCAACCCAAAATGTCCTATTTCCCTCCACATATGCTGCTTGTCTTATTGAGTTTTTTATTATCCCTTTTCATTTCTAATCTACATTACTCAGTTATATACTAAAAAGTAAATTGAAGACCAATTTGGAAGAACAATACACAAGTCTGAGAGGAGTCTGAGTTGCTGCTGCTTCAGGATATTTTTCTGTCATCCCTGGTGATCACCTAAAATATACATTCGGACACTAAAATATGTAAATAAGGACAGAACATTAGTTTCATCAGCTAGCTTCTTGCATTTTTCTCATTGAATAGGTTTTCATAACAACTCAATGCCCATTCGTCCAATACCCATCCGTAGCCAACACAAACCATTCACATCTTACTTCTTCCCAACTGACAGCTCTAAAACAACTGTAGCCAAACTACATATTTGGTGATTGTTGCTATAGTTCATCTTTATTTCTTACATATTCAACCTTCCCAATCTCCAATATTTCACAATATTGTCCTCCTCCAATACCCTCCTCTTTTACCCTTCTCTCTAATGACTACATTTTGATTATTTCTTTTCAATCTAAAATCAGCTAGAGTGTCTTAAAAATTAAGAGACTGCAGATGCTTGAATCTAGTGCAAAAACAACCTGTTGGAGAACTCAGCATGACAGGCAGCTTCTGTGGACGGAAATTGACAGTCTATGTTCTGAAGGACTGGTGCAGAGGGCAGGGATTCAAATTTCTGGATCATTGGGACCTCTTTTGTGGAAGGTGCGACCTGTACAAAAAGGATGGGTTACACTTGAACCTGAGGGGGACCGATATCCTGGCGGGGAGATCTGCAAAGGCTACTGGGGAGACTTTAAACTAGAATGGTTGGGGGGAGGGACTCAAATAGAGAAAGCTATTAGACAGTGTGTGAGGCAGGAGGCAGAGAAGGAAAGCATTCAGACCCAACATGTAGGGGGGAAAGAAGAAAACAATAATAAACAGAGAATAAGAGGTGGTGGAGTTCTTAAATGGGTGAGCAGAGAAGCAGAGGGGTGTAAAATGCGGGCGGAAGCAATAGGTAGCAAGGTGAAAAGTAAAAGTGGCAGGCAGACAAATCCAGGGCAAAAATCAAAAAGGGCCACTTTTCAACATAATTGTATAAGGGGTAAGAGCGTTGTAAAAACAAGCCTGAAGGCTTTGTGTCTCAATGCAAGGAGCATTCGTAATAAGGTGGATGAGTTGAACGTGCAGATAGCTATTAATGATTATGATATAGTCGGGATCACGGAGACATGGCTCCAGGGTGACCAAGGCTGGGAGCTGAACATCCAGGGATATTCAATATTCAGGAGGGATAGAGAGAAAGGAAAAGGTGGTGGAGTAGCATTGCTGGTTAGAGAGGAGATTAACGCAGTGGAAAGGAAGGACATTAGCTTGGAGGATGTGGAATCGGTATGGGTAGAACTGCGAAACACTAAGGGGCAGAAAACGCTGGTGGGTGTTGTGTACAGGTCACCTAGCAGTAGTAGTGAAGTTGGGGATGGCATCAAACAGGAAATTAGAAATGCGTGCAACAAAGGCAAAACAGTTATAATGGGTGACTTCAATCTACATATAGATTGGGTAAATCAAATTGGCAGGGGTGCTGAGGAAGAGGATTTCTTGGAATGTATGCGGGATAGTTATCTAAACCAACATGTAGAGGAACCAACGAGAGAACAGACTATTCTAGACTGGGTCTTGAATAATGAGGAAGGGTTAGTTAGCAGTCTTCTTGTGCGTGCCCCCTTGGGCAAGAGTGACCATAATATGGTTGAGTTCTTCATTAGGATGGAGAGTGACATTGTTAATTCAGAAACAACGGTTCTGAACTTAAAGAAAGGTAACTTTGAGGGTATGAGACGTGAATTGGCCAAGATTGACTGGCAATTAGTTCTAAAAGGGTTGACGGTGGATATGCAATGGAAGGTATTTAAAGACTGCATGGATGAACTACAAAAATTGTTCATCCCAGTTTGGCAAAAGAATAAATCAGGGAAGGTAGTGCATCCGTGGATAACGAGGGAAATCAGGGATGGTATCAAAGCAAAAGATGATGCGTACAAATTAGCCAGAAAAAGCAGCATACCAGAGGACTGGGAGAAATTCAGAGACCAGCAGAGGAGGACAAAGGGCTTAAATAGGAAAGGGAAAATAGATTATGAAAGAAAACTGGCAGGGAACATAAAAACTGACTGCAAAAGTTTTTATAGATATGTGAAGAGAAAGAGATTAGTTAAAACAAATGTAGGTCCCTTGCAGTCAGAAACAGGTGAGTTGATCATGGGGAACAAGGATATGGCGGACCAATTGAATAACTACTTTGGTTCCGTCTTCACTAAGGAAGACATAAATAATCTGCCGGAAATAGCAGGGGACCGCGGGTCAAAGGAGATAGAGGAACTGAGTGAAATCCGGGTTAGTCGGGAAGTGGTGTTGGGTAAATTGAATGGATTAAAGGCCGATAAATCACCAGGGCCAGATAGGCTGCATCCCAGAGTACTTAAGGAAGTAGCTCCAGAAATAGTGGATGCATTAGTGATAATCTTTCAAAACTCTTTAGATTCTGGAGTAGTTCCTGAGGATTGGAGGGTAGCAAACGTAACCCCACTTTTTAAGAAGGGAGGGAGAGAGAAAACGGGGAATTACAGACCAGGTAGTCTAACATCGGTAGTGGGGAAACTGCTAGAGTCAGTTATTAAAGATGGGATAGCAGCACATTTGGAAAGTGGTGAAATCATTGGACAAAGTCAGCATGGATTTACGAAAGGTAAATCATGTCTGACGAATCTTATAGAATTTTTCGAGGATGTAACTAGTAGAGTGGATAGGGGAGAACCAGTGGATGTGTTGTATCTGGACTTTCAGAAGGCTTTCGACAAGGTCCCACATAAGAGATTAGTATACAAACTTAAAGCACACGGTATTGGGGGTTCAGTATTGATGTGGATAGAGAACTGGCTGGCAAACAGGAAGCAAAGAGTAGGAGTAAACGGGACCTTTTCACAATGGCAGGCAGTGACTAGTGGGGTACCGCAAGGCTCATGGCTGGGACCCCAGCTATTTACAATTTATATTAATGATCTGGATGAGGGAATTGAAGGCAACATCTCCAAGTTTGCGGATGACACTAAGCTGGGGGGCAGTGTTAGCTGTGAGGAGGATGCTAGGAGACTGCAAGGTGACTTGGATAGGCTGGGTGAGTGGGCAAATGTTTGGCAGATGCAGTATAATGTGGATAAATGTGAGGTTATCCACTTTGGTGGCAAAAACAGGAAAGCAGACTATTATCTAAATGGTGGCCGATTAGGAAAAGGGGAGATGCAGCGAGACCTGGGTGTCATGGTACACCAGTCATTGAAAGTAGGCATGCAGGTGCAGCAGGCAGTGAAGAAAGCGAATGGTATGTTAGCTTTCATAGCAAAAGGATTTGAGTATAGGAGCAGGGAGGTTCTACTGCAGTTGTACAGGGTCTTGGTGAGACCACACCTGGAGTATTGCGTACAGTTTTGGTCTCCAAATCTGAGGAAGGACATTATAGCCATAGAGGGAGTGCAGAGAAGGTTCACCAGACTGATTCCTGGGATGTCAGGGCTTTCATATGAAGAAAGACTGGATAGACTTGGCTTATACTCGCTAGAATTTAGGAGATTGAGAGGGGATCTTATAGAAACGTACAAAATTCTTATGGGGTTGGACAGGCTAGATGCAGGAAGATTGTTCCCGATGTTGGAGAAGTCCAGGACAAGGGGTCACAGCTTAAGGGTAAGGGGGAAATCCTTTAGGACCGAGATGAGAAGAAACTTTTTCACACAGAGAGTGGTGAATCTCTGGAACTCTCTGCCACAGAGGGTAGTTGAGGCCAGTTCATTGGCTATATTTAAGAGGGAGTTAGATGTGGCCCTTGTGGCTAAAGGGATCAGGGGGTATGGAGAGAAGGCAGGTACGGGATACGGAGTTGGATGATCAGCCATGATCATATTGAATGGCGGTGCAGGCTCGAAGGGCCGAATGGCCTACTCCTGCACCTATTTTCTATGTATCTATGTATCTATGAGTTGAGACTCTTCCTCTGGATTGCAGGATTAGAGGACAGCTATCCAATATAAAGAGGTGATGATGAGAGGTGGGGCGAGAGTAGAAAGGGTGGAGATAGGTACAGAGAGGGAGAGGATGTGTAGACAATAAATGGTTGCAGATACTCAAATCTGATTTTTTTTAAAAGGAAGAACTGAATAAGGGATGGATGTTGGGCAGTTAGGAACAATAGGGAGAGGGGATAGAGAATCATGTGGAAAGAGTATGTGCCCTTTTTTAACTTTGTTCCTAATTCTAATTAAAGTCGTCAATCCATACTTAATAGCCACCATTCTGCAAGATGTTGGCATATACCATACCTTGACCTTGGTAGCCTGCCACAGTTTGCGAGTAGTTGGTACTAAAGCTGATGCTAGTTTGCAAACCACTTCAGGAAATCCACGCTGCTCACAGAAATAGCCACTTGCAATAGTTCTGAAGACCTTGTCAATGGATGCATTTGAAGGTAGGGTACAATTATAAATGGTGAATTGTCTTTTGAGACGTTGAGGGATGTCATTTCTGCCACCACCAGGATGAATCATAGCAGCAACAAACTGTACATCAACAATGCTGGTGAACTCTCCAGGCTTTTCTAGGTTGTAGAAACCCTTCTGTTCCATTAACTGTCGGACAATCTCGTTGGTTATCTGTTTAATTAAGCAAATTAAAGCACAAATTATATCTCAAAGTGAATAAAAGCAGTTATAATGAAAAATGCTTCAGCAACTGAGCTAAAGAACATACCTGATCACCCCATTCATTAATCACGGGCATGTTAATGTCATCAATAAACACAGTCATTTTTTTGCCACTGGGTGGACCATAGGTACTGCCCATGCGTTTATCGACATAACTTTCAACAGTTCTTTGGAACATATTGGGCATAGTGGCAGAGGAGAAGTTCAGACTTTTGGTTGCATGGAATTCAGGATTATACTTGCTCATGTAGCCCTGAAAAATTAATATCCAATATGCAAATTAATATCTCAGGCACAATCTGTAAAAATAACAATTATCAAAACATGTGCCAGGAAACCTTAGAATGATGCAGCAGCTGGGCCTCAAGGCTTTGAGAGCAGTGATCAGGCATTGCACAGATTGGAGGTTGGAATCGGAAGGTCGACAGCTAGAAAGTCAACAGCCTGACTGCACTACTGCTGTGGCCAGAATTGGATGGCCATCAATGTGCAGAATGTTAGAATTTAAGGCAGAGGGGGATATATGATGGCTCGCAGTTGAGCAGGGAGGGGGAGGGGATATTAAGGACTATCGATTGTGCATCCAAGGAAGAGGATATTACTGAAACAGGACTTGGGACAGGTAAATGGCACAGTCAGGGCAGCAGATTGTGGTGTGGCTAGGGATTGGGGCACGATAAATAATTACTGTGATAGAGGCCGGGATGTAGGACTAAGCACAAAGGTAAGACATGCTCAGCAAGTAAAACAATGCTGGACTTCGAGTGGCCAACAAGTGTCTCCAGGAAAATGCCATCCAGGTGTCCCCATGATGTTCAGAAGGAGATATATTCAGGGAATGGCATCACCGTGACGTGAAAATTGCATCAGGGTTACAAGGGTGACTAACACCAGGAAATTGAATTTCCAGAGTGACACTCAACAACAATGAAATGGCTACTTCAGAACAAATGGGGCTCAACTGCTCACAAAATCTCATACATGAATAGGATGTGTCTAATTTTTAAGATTATGCCTCCTACTACTATACTATTTTAACAATAGTATACTAGTACAACTGTGAAACCTTTGATCAAATCATTCTCAGAGAAGAAAGGAAAAAGGAGGAGGAGGAGCCCGAAGGCTGAGGGATGGGAGGAGACAGCCCAAGGTCTGAGGAAGGGGAGGAGACAGCAAGGGCTAACAAAATTGGGAGAATTCAATGTTCATGCCCCCAGGATGCAGATTCCCCAAGCGGAATATGAGGTGCTGTTCCTCCAATTTCCGGTGTTGCTCACTCTGGCCATGGAGGAGACCTAGGACAGAGAGGTCGGATACGGAATGGGAGGGGGAGTTGAAGTGCTGAGCCACCGGGAGGTCAGGTTGGTTATTGCGGACCGTGCGGAGGTGTTCGGCGAAACGATCGCCAAAAATGTCTTTAATTATTTTGATATTGTCGTTGGTATTGGTTTATTATTGTCACATGCACTGAGATACAGTGGAAAACATTGTTTTGGGTGCTAGCCAGGTAAATCACATTATATATGAAACATCAGTTAGTGCAAAGAAAAACTAAACAAGTGTAGTGTTACAGTTACAAAGAAATATTGATTAAAAAAACATCGAGATAGATTGGAATATCGGGAACTCATTATTTTCCGTAGGAGAGCTCCGTTCATTTTCACTATGTGCATGGATCCTAAACTCACTTTGAAGCTGAGCTGCTTTATAGTTATCGCCATTTTGTAACTGATTAGTTTTATCTTGTTTATGTACAAAATTATCGCCACTTGGCCAGGAATGATAGTCTTAAATCAAAATATGTTAATGTCTTACAATCCTGTAATTAATGTATTTTTTAAAGTTTTGTAAATGAGAAAGTTAAGGAGTAATTTGACTGTTTCCAAAATATTATTCCCTCAAGCTCACATGGACTACAAACAAAAAGCAATTAAACTGTTGTGGTGTCACTGATTAAGGAATAGTATAATGGATGGTCAGGTCACCAGGTGAATGCTCTTGCTTTTACATTCACCGAAGATCATACGAAGCCTCTCTAATTTATCATGTGAAGGATCACAGATCCAACAGTGTTTTACCAAGGAGGTACAATGTTCATTACTCAACTACCCCCTAGTTATTGCAGCCTGGATAATATATTCAAGTCACAGAGTACAACCTGAACTCATCAGCTTCAGAGATTAGTGTGCTAACACTACTTCAGGTTGACACCTAATTAACAACAAACCAGAATAACTAAACTTACCAGTAGATAAATGGAAAAGTGGTGTGTTCAATTTTTTTTCCCGAACCCCTCACTTCCTGGGATAAGCAAGGCAGAGTGCAGAGCACACTAAAGTGCAATCTATGTGATCTGAATTTAGTATTTAGCATTGATCAATTTTACCTGGATGTTCCTCAGCTATAGATTCACAAGTACATTGGGAAGGTCAGAAACAAAGGTCAACTGCAATTGCTACACAGAACTTATATTGTGGAACAGTCTACAGAACATACACAGAGAGTGATATATGGAATGCCCTGCTACTAGTGATGGAATCAGATCCAATTACCATGTATGAGAAGCATTTAGACAATCCTTGAATAAGCAAAGCATAGAAAGGTTGGACCAAATGCAGGCAAATAGGATGTGTCGATGGCCAAAAAAGTCCACATGGATGTGATGGGCTGAATGAAGATTTCCTGTGCTGTATGACACTATGCTTCTATGATTCCATAACATAGTCCAGTGGTATAAACTGTATCCCTGCTATGACAGATTTTAACCATTTCAACATTCAACCCAAAGGTAGTGAAGGCAACCTACCAAGATATTATTTAAAAACTAGAATCTCGTAAGCTTAAAATATCTTTCCTATTAATTATACTAGATATATTAATTCTGTACACATTAGGTTAAAAAAAATCTATTCCGTTGTAGGACACTAACTTCTTTTTGTAGCATTCAAGTAATGTTTCATTATTCTCATTTATATTAAAATGTTAAGATTCAATATCATACCTTTATCATAACAGTCTTGGCTGTTCCCTGTTCACCGGTGAGCATTACAGCTTTTTCCTGTTTCATTACTGTGTGCATGAGAAAGTCTGTGCAGACATTGTCCACATTTGGTACAAGGATTGACAAATAGTCTGGAACTGAGTCAGAAGGATAAATATACTCAGGCACCTGAAATTGGGAATTGAAGGAGTTTGTTCATCATTAGTCCCATTTATAAATAATTTGTGGTGTATAAATATATTACAGGACAAAATTATGAAAATAATTCTGAATTAAAGTTCTACACTGAATTTTGCCTTGTAAATATAAAATGGTAAGCTTTAAGGAGACAAGAAATACATCTCTGTCTCTGCTTTGGATTAACTTTAGGACCCAAATAAGGTCAGATTTTCATCGCTCAGATACTAATGGGCCTGTCCCACTTTGATGATTTTGTTAAGTGACTGCCGGCGACTGTCTTAGTCGTAGCAGGTCGCCGGAAAACCGGTGACTGGACCCCCCTACGATAATGTCTACAACAACCTACCACCTAGTCGACGTCAAGCTATGGCAAGCTACCGACAACCGGCGACACATTAGGACGTCCACCTACGACGACACCTACATCAACCTACATCCACCCACGACAAGGTACGACCCTATCTGGAACAACTGAAGACAACTTAAGACAATTCAGTCACCAGTACCTGTCGTAGGTTGACGTAGGTAGTCGTCAATGGAATTCACCGAAGTCAGCACCGACGACAACCTATGAAACCTGCCGACAACCTACGCCACCCTGGCGACAGCACCTACGTCAGGCTATGATCGTTGGCGTCAAGCCCATGTGCACCGACTGTCGCCGAAAAGTTTTGAACATTTCAAAATCCAGCGGCGACCAGAAAAAAAGATACAACTCTTTGGGCGACTTAGGAGATCATACAGGCGACGCCCCGGCGACCATGTGGCGACAGCCTAGTCGCCTGTAGTCGCATGAAAAATCGCCTAAGTGGGCAGGGGCATAAGGCAATCAAAAAATACCTGTGCACATCAAACTTCACAACCTGTAGTATTTATTTATATTAACTAACATTCTTCACAATTATATTCAGCAAAATATTTAGTAAAGGCAAACTATATGGAGCAGTTTAACATAAAGGACACTGTACTTCTGAAACAGTATGAACATGTAAAAGTGCAGTAGGTTCAAAAGGGAAGGTTTTGGGCATTACTGTCCCACTTTTCAACAACTTTTTTATGACAGGATTAATGACATAACTCTTTAACACAATATACAAAAACAGTATAATTCATTTATTCATCCGATCAAAAATCTTCAAAACCTTGTTGGATTAAATACGGTATATGACAATCTTACCATATTTCCATGTTGTTATATTGCCATGCATTGTTTGTATGTAGTTGTATGAAAGTAATATTATCTTTGTTTAGTTTGCAAATTAGAAATTCTTGAAAAGTTACTGTTTTTTAATCCAGTTGATAAAGCAGTGGTATCACAAATTAAATCATGCAAATGTGTGTCTCCGCCTGATCCATATCAATGTAATGCAACTAAATAGCATTTTTCTCCACAAGAATCCAGACTACGAATTTGACACCAACATCTCAAAAGATTCATCTTGTGGCAGGTAAATATACAGTTTTGTTGAAAAGAGAGAATAAGTAACTTCTGGAGATTAAGTAAAATTGGAAAACAAGCCAAAGTGCAAACAGTATCTCTGGGTAGGTGACATTTCCATGTTCTCCCGAGATGCTGCCTGACCCACTGAGTTACTCCAGCACTTTGAGTCTTTTTTGTAAACAAATATCTTCAGTTCCTTGTGTCTACATACAATATCTGTTGAAATGGACTCAGATTCTAATAGAAATGGTTACACAGAAGAGAACAAGTACATTTTTATATATAATATAAACACTGGGGTGAGGCGGGAAAGATTTAATAGGAACTGAGGGATAACACAAAGGTTGGTGGGTGTAGGGAATGAGCTGCCAGAGGAGGTAGTTGAGGCAGGTAATTTTGCAATATTTAAGAAACTCTAAGACAGGTACATGGATAGAATAGGTTTAGAGGGATATAGGCCAAATGCAGGCAGATGAGACTAGTGTAGATGGGACATGTGTTCAGTGTGGGCAAGTTGGACTGAAGGGCCTGTTTCCATGATGTATGACTATGTCTGCAGATGCTGGAATTTCTTGAGCAAAAAACAAAGGCAGCATCTGGGGAGGGAATGGACAGATGTTGTTTCGGGTCCATATTTATGTTTATGTATGATTTTTTTTTCATTCTAGAAAGCTACACTTCACAAAGTCCTTCACAAACCAATTGATGCTCAGATGGCTACACACCAGTTGAAGTAAGATATGTAACAGAACACAAGGATATATAACTTTTTGTGTTGACAATTTCAAGACACTGTAGCTTGTTAATTGATTCTGCTTCCTCCGAAGATGCACTTTCTGCAAAGTTCATAAAAACATAATATGTATCTTGAGCACAAATATTCTTCTCCCATATATCATAGAAAGGAAATTAGCTTCTATTGATGCGTATTGATCAATAACACTAGCAAACGATGCCTGAATTGTTTTTTTATGACAGAATACTAACCCTCTTTGACCAGTGTTCCCAGTGACCATCAATACTAACAACAAATTCAAAGATTGTTTCTTCTCCTTGGGTTGCTGGGAGCTGTAGTGTTGTAGAGTGGTTCCGCAGAAAGCTTTCCATTTTAGCTCTGTCATCTAATTCCAGAAGTGCTCCAATTGACCACATGACAGCAAAAATGAATAATCTAGCTACTTGCTCCGGGCTAGGCTGCTTTTCTTCAACTCCTGGCAAGAGGCCCTAAAAGAAGTTGATTTGTATGATTTACTTGGCTTGAAATATTTAATGTGACAAAGAAATATTCTTACTTGACTTCTCTATCCCATTACCTGCAGAAGGTCAATCGCTTGTTTAATGTACATGCATTCCAGAATTTGTATTTTTGGAAATACAGCAGTGAAGACAAAACTGATTAAATCCTTGAAAAGACCAAAATGAACATTATGGATGATATTTAAAAATATACTTTATTGTGAGAAAAACAAACAATTAACTCAAATTCGCATTATTGATCATTTGAAGCAAAAACTATTTAATATGTTGTAATTAAATTAAAATTAGGTGACAAATAGCAAAATCTCTAGATTACAAAGACTGGAGAATTCTGTCACATCTATCTATATAAAGTACACCAATATGCAGCAGTCCAATCTTTCACAGAAATAAATAATGAAACAAATTGCTGAAAATTCATTATGAAAAGAGGCAATCACATCAATAATTAAATTTGGCTCATTTTTAAAATGTGGTGTATTATCAATAAGGCTAAACATAATTAAAAATAAAATGGAATACCTGGAAAATATTGTCAAAACACGTCCAAAGTTGGCCAGACAATGTTGTAGGCAATTTCTGAAGCCATGCTTTGAGTACAGGTCTCCAGTCTAGAACTGAAGAGCTCATAAACACCATGCCATTTCTGGATACAGTTGCTGGGGAGGCATTGTCAATGTTATGAGGCTCAAAAATAATTTTACAGTTTGGTGCCATTGGGATGCGATCGCCATTCGCGAGTGTAAGAGTTTTGTTATCATCTAAAACAGAGTTAAGATTCTCAATCCAAATGGCATCTACAGGTCCATCCAGTACTATCCAAATGTGTTCGCCCTACAAGACAAATATGCAATTTAATTTTACTACTGACATTTTATCTGTACTTAAAAAATTGTTTGCTAATGTATGTGCATCATATATGCACCAAATAAAATCTTGACACTATTAATGGGTGGCATGGTTGCGCAGTAGTAGTTGCTGCTTAAGTGCCTGAGACCCGGGTTCAATCCTGAGTATAGGTGCTGTCTCTATGGAGTTTGTATGTTCTCCCCATGACTGCATGGGTTTTCTCCGGGTGCTCCAGTTTCCTCCCACATTCCAAAGATGGGAGGGTTAATTGGTTTCAGTAAAATTATAAAAATTGTCCCTCTGTGTAGGATAGTGCTAGAGTATAGGCAATGCTGGTTGGTGCGGACACGGTGGGCCAAAGGGCCTGTTTCCATGCTGTATCTCCAAACTAAACTAAACTAATGATATATTTCCAAAATCCACATGATTTTTTTTGGTTTCATGATTTTGCTTATACTCTTCTATTTAGTTAGAAATGGAGTTGACTTTGCCTAACCTGATATAAAACTTGAAGTTTGGTGTCTTTTAAAAATATGTAAAACAATCTCAGTTGCCTTGAAAAGAACCAGATAGAGATGACCTGTTCTTTTCTGTTCCCCCTCGCATCCTTTCAGACAATAGGGCTACCAGATCCCAAAGCACAAAGCAGATACGAAATCTGTAAACATGGGAAATTTTGTTCCATGACACAAGCCCAGATTTTGTTGAATGGATTCAACGCTCACACTGACTGCTCTCATTTCACACTCCTCTGAACATGCCAGGTTTGCATCAATATAGTCAATGTAACTGGCCAATATAACTGCCACAGGTACTTTAGATCCATCTATCATGCACAGCTATTGAGATTTGTGAGATCTTAATTGCATTTTACTTCATCCTAAAGCCAAATATGAATGCTATTTCTAAACTAATCAAATTGTATTTATATTCAGTGTTTGTAATAAAGTCACAAAACATTTTAATAATATATTTTTAATTATATTTGTGGTTTACAGTCATTGATTTAAGTCTCTCTGAGTTAGCCTGCAATGTTTCTGCAATGGGACAAGGAAGTTAATTATAGAAACTATTCTGTGAGTGTTCATTCTAATTAGTTTCAGTATGACATTAATTTTCCTTCTAGGGAGTTTAAAGACCACCACGGGGGTGCCGCACGATGGCAGTTTCGCCATCAGTCTATTTTCCTTTTTGTCTCTTTTTCTGTTATTTTTAGTGTATTTTAAAAGTTTGTGTTAATGTTCTCTGGTTTGTTTTATGTGGAGGGTGCGGTAGGGGGTCAGGGGAAACTTTTTTTTTTTCAATCTCTTACCTTGCCGGAGATGCGTTATCTCCGGTCACTCTGCGGCCTAACATCATGGAACTAGAGGCCTTGTTCGGGACTGACTTTGAACCCCACCGCAGCGACGTGGACATCATCGGAGACACTCCCTTGCCTGGGATCGATGCCCCAACTGCAGCCTGTGGATTTCAACATCGAGGAGCTCGCAGTCTCGGGTAGAGACCGATGTCGGGAAGCTCCAAACGATGCAGAAGGTTTCGACCAGCCCGACCCGGGGTCAGATCGCCCGGTGTGGGGGAGCTGAGATTCCCCCCCCCCCCACCCCCCAATGCAGGAGCTTGATTGCCCCGACGCGAGGGCCCAAACCCCGCCGGCTACGGGAGTCGAGATCGCCCCGGCAACGGAAGGTTTGAGGCCCCCGACCGCGGGACAACAATGAAGGGAAAAGATTTAACTTTTTTTCGCCTTCCATCACAGTGAAGAATGTGGAGGAGTCACTGTGGTGGATGTTTATGTTAAAATGTATTTTGTGTGTTCCGTTGCTTTTTATTGGTATGACTGTATGGCAAATGAAATTCCTCGTATGTTGCAAAACATACTTGGCTAATAAAGTATGATTATCATTACGATCATTAATTTACTTTCTCCTACAAGATAATTTTGAATCTCAATAAAACTATTATTGTCACTCTTAAGCAAAGTACATAAGTTCCTGCGTATTTAATAGATCATATGCTAAGTTCTCAACAAACTATTCAACATATACTCATAAACAATTCCCATTACAACTCTCAACTCTATTTTGCTTTTAAACAGTTGCCTTTCAATCTATTTTAAGATGCAAAATGATAGATATATATTGTCAAATTTAGCTCATAAAGGTATACGTTGTTCACTGGCATGTACACAAAATGAATTGAATCGCATAAAATCATTCAAATACCTTCTTTCCCTTCAATGTTTTCCTCCACAGAGTAGAAAACACACCATCTGTCCAATCATTTGTTGCAACATCCAAGGTACCAAACATCTGTGAAGCTGTTATGGCCTTTGGATTCATTCGCATTTCTTTGTGTGGTGCTCCACAGTCTGTCATAGCTTTCATCAAGGTATAGATGCATGTAGTTTTCCCAGCACCACTAGGACCAAGGGTCATCATACCTAATATAGACATGGCAATGACATAATGAATCACAGGAGAGGCAACAGCACTCTTAACTGAGTTCTTTATCTTTATATTATGTTTCAATGGAAAAGTCTGAAAATATTTAGCAGGTCATGCAGGATTTGTGGAGAGATATACAGTTACCCGCTTGGGTCAACTACTTTCACAAATGTTTCTTGACCTACTAAGAATTTCCAGGGCGGATACCGGTGGTGGGCATCAGCTGTGCTGTCCTGCAGAGGATGCCCGACTTCTATCGGGATCTGCTGAGAGACTGGAACTTGATTGCCGTCGACCGGGGCCCCCCTCCGCCGGCAGAGGGTGACGGCCCAGTCATGAGAACAGCGTTAGTGTTGCTTTTCGGTCGCGAGAGGGCCCCCCGAGTGGGGGGTCCCTCTACGAAGGGATTCTCCCCCTCTATATCGGGGACCTAGGGTGGAGGGTACTGAACCGAAGAATCCCCTGCAACCTTCTCTCATGGTTCACAGACTCTCCAGCCGCATGCCACTTTTGTGGGCTGGAAGACTTGGACCATATCCAAGTCTCCATGGACGTGTATATGCAGTGTGTGAGGTTGCAGCCCCTGTTCCAATATCTAAAGGGGATGCTCCTGTCTGAACTTCACACCCACCATCCCCATCTTTGGACACCCTGTGCATAGGGGAGAAGGTAGGGCTGAAGATGTCCTGTTTGGGTTGCTCCTGGGCCTGGCCAAGCTGGCCACCCACGAGTCACGGCACCAGGTGGAAGAGGGCTCTACCTGAGCTTGCTGCCTGCCCCTTTTCTGGGGTTACATCCGCGCCCGGGTGGTACTTGAGAGGGACTACGCGCTGTCCATGGGTGCCTTGGGGGATTTCCGGGACCATTGGGGTGGACGTCATCGTCAATAAGGATTGTAATATAGTTGTATAATAGTTTATTTAGTATATTTACTTGTATTATGGTGGTGGGATTTGTTTTGTTTTATTTTATACTGTAAATATTATTGTTAAAAATTGATTCAATTATTTTTGGTTAAAAAAAAAGAATTTCTAGAAGTTTCTGTTTTCATTTCTGATTTTCAGGAAGTGCACTATTTTGCTCTCAGGCAGTTTCAATCTATTTTTGGAAATTATAGATGAATACTAGTAAATAATGCTGACAAATCCATTAAATCTAAAATACTTGCTGAAAAATGGTGCATTGATCTTTCCACAACATGGTTAACTCATCCCTTCCCACCCAAACCACACCCTCCCCAGGTACCTTCTCCAGCAACTGCAGGAGATGCAACACCTGTCCTTATACCTACTCCCTTGACTCTGTCCAGGGACCCCGAAAGTCCTTTCAGGTTAGGCAGAGGTTCACTTGTACCTCCTCCAACCTCATCTACTGTATCCATTCTTCAAGGTGTGTACACATCGGTGAGACCAAACATAGACTGGGCGATCATTTCGCTGAACACCTTCGCTCAGACCGCCTAGGCCTACCTGATCTCCCGGTTGCCAAACACTTTAATTCCCCTTCCCATACTGAACTTTCTGTCCTGGGCCTCCTTCATTGTCAGAGTGAGGCTAAACGCAAATTGGAGGAACAGCACCTCATATTCCACTTGGGCAGCTTACAACTCAGCGGTATGAGTATTGATTTCTCTAACTTCAAGTAACCCTTGCATCCCTTTTCTCTCCGTCCCTCCCCCATCTAAGTCATTATACCAGTTTCAAAGTCGTCTTGGTGTGTCTCATTGTCTGTAACTCGGTTTCACCTAGCCCACAGTTAACAATGGACTGAACCTTTATCATTGTTACTTTTTTTTGCATATCTTTCATTCATTTGTTCTATATCTCTGTATATCACTGTCTATATCTCTCATTTCCCTTTCCCTTGACTCTAAGTCTGAAGATGTGTCCCCACCCGAAACGTCACCTATTCCTTTTCTCCAGAGATGCTGTCTGACCCACTGAGTTACTCCAGCTTTCTGTGTCTATCTTCGGTTTAAACCAGCATCTGCAGTTCCTTCCTACATATTTTGCCCTATTACCATGTCGGACTCTTTGAGTTTCATAGAGTTGAATCAGTTTCAGGATCCAAGGTGGATGGTAGATAATTCCTGCATCCGAGGTTTGTTTCTCAATGGCAGCTTCTAGTTCAGGGTAGCCAGCTTTATCCAGTGTGATCCCAGGAAACAGGTCATTAATTAAACTCATGAACAGAGGCTCATCTTCATCCACCTAAAACAGAACAAATTTGCTTTAACTTGTATGTGTGCTCCTGCTATATAGAAATGACCTAGATGTAAATGTAGAAGGTTGGTGAGTACGTTTACTGACAACACCAAAATTGGAGTGGTTGCAGATAGTAAGGGTTTAATTCCGAATATACAGTAGGATATAGATCAATTGCAAAAATGGGCAGCGAAAAGGCAGATGGAGTTTAACCCAACTTAGTGTGAGATGTTGCACTTTGGGAGGTTGAATGTAAGGAGAGAGTATACAGTTAATTGCAAGACCTTTCACAGCATTGAGGTGCAGAGAGATTTTGGAGTCCATGTTCATACCTCACTAAAGGTGACAGCAGAAGTAGATAGGGTGGTAAAGAAGTAATATGGTATTCATTGCTGGGGCATTGAATTTCAGAGTCAGGAAGTGTCATAAGGATCATGATGAAGCTACATAGGACTTTGGTTAAGCCGCATTTTGCATATTGCGTGCAGTTATGGTCGCCCCGAAAGACGTGGTGGGTTTGGAGAGGGTGTAGAGGAAGTTTACTAGAATGCTGCCTAGATTAGAGGGCTTTAGTTACAGGGAGAGGATTCTCCATGGATTGTCACCTTGTTGTGAAGGAGAAGCTTGTGTGGTCCTGAGATCCTGAGAGCGATGCCATCTGGAGCTATGATCCTGGTAGGGATCATAGCTCCATGGCGGTAAGATCGAGGGGGAGGACTCTGACAAAGAGCAATCCAACCAAGACCTCAACAGTGGAACAGGCGGAGGACGCTGGCTGACCTTAGTGGAGCGTCACAACGGCTGGGAAGGCGGATGAAGGCTGCAGAAGAAAAGGGTCTCCAGTCGTCTTGGACTCCATGCCACTGGACCCTGACCCAGAACTGTCAAACACCGTGTGGTGGCTGTTTGTGAACCAGTCTCCCCACATTAAACAAAGTCACACACTGGCGTCCTCCAACCCTGGAGACACCCATGGTCAGCCATGACCGAAGGGGGCCTGAAAATAGTTACAGGGAGAGGTTGGATTGATTTATCTGGAGTACTGGAGGTTGAGGGGAAACTTGATGAAAGTAAATAAGATTATGAGACGCGTGGATAGAGAAGGCAGTCAGAAACTTTTCCACAGGGTGGAAATCTCCAATATTCGAGGACATAGCTATAAGGTGAGAGGGTGAAATTTTAATGGAGATGTACAGGATAAGTTTGTTTTTTAAACAGAGTGGTGGGGGCCTGGAACACATTGCCAATCCTGGTGGTGGGGGCAGATACTATAGTGGTATTTAAGATGCTTTTAGATTGGCACATGGAAGTGCAAGGAATAGAGGGATATGGATCATGTACAGGCAAATGAGATCAGTTTAACTGGGTATCATGTTCGGCCCAAACATTGTGGCCAAAGGTACTGTAACGTTCTATGTTCTATGGCAGGGGTTCCCAACCTTTTTTGTCTGGCAAAGTTACCCCTGGCAATTTTAATAATACATAACAATGTTATTTCACTTATTTATGAACATCTAATGATGAACAGATACCGGTATACCAGAACCAAACACAGTCAGTCAATGAAAAAAAATATGTACAAATCCAGAATCAACAAATTTACCCCCTGGGTAGGCAAAATTTATCCCAGGTTGGGAACCTTTGTTCTATGGTAAACTGTTCTCCCAGAACAAGAGTGCACAAAAACAAACTTGGATGTATAGATTCCCAAAACATAAAAAACAAGTATGACTTATTTAGCCATATAAAGTGACCACAATAGAACAAGCAATAATATTACAACGGGACGTTTGTAACCCCTTTGTTGAAAAATTTAAAGAGACGCTGGGAAATAGTAAGGGATTAGTATTTTTTGAATGGCCCAATTCAGCTTGTATTTATCAGTATGGATAAAGGGTAGGTGAGCATCTTCATCTTTGGTGAAAAGCATGTTGGAAATGACAGTTTTCGGATAAAGACCCGAAGCGGCAAGAGGATATCATAAAGATGATAAATCAAGATTTATGTGTAAAGTTTGAATGTGGACAAAACACAATGGACAATGACTTTGATAGACTTTGAATACATTCCATTGTAAAATATGAATGCAATATTTAATGGAAGTGAATAATACTCATACATTGACCAGGTTTACCTTAAGTTAACAATGCAATTACACAAATCATTAAATCAGCATAAAAAGTTATTTATTCAAGTCTTGACAGTCCAGTTTCACAGTACATACCAATTTAGAGAGATTCATGTCACGCAGAACTCTCATGACCACTGTCTTCTCAGCTTCTGTTGGATTTGATCTCTTAACAGCACCCAGAGTTCTCAGCACAGACAAAATGTTACGCAAACCAAAGTCGTAATGAACCTGTCACGGTTAGACAATAACAATATCATACAATAAACATTGTTAATATGTTGCAGAAGATAGACCAAACCCAGAACGCAAATTATCCCGTTTTGCAGCATCATAAATTCCATTATTTTCAATATATATGTAAAAATCACAATTATTTCCACCATGCAATTTCTATATGGGTGTAGTGTTGAAGTCTCACTGAATTAATTTATTAAGATAATCTTCTTCAATTTTGTTTTATAATTACATCCATTGCATCATACAGTCTTTGCACCTTATTACTGGAAATAATTTTTTTACGACCACACTTTAAGGCACAGTCTCTAACCATGCTCAAATGAGTTGACCATGCACCACTGGCTGACCAGAGAGACTTCATCGTGTAATCTGGGTGACAACCCAGTGTAGTACTGTGTGAATACTATCAGAGGCCATTTCTTTCAGATGAATTGCTAATTAAAGACCCGGTTGATCTAATTTGAGTTTGTGAATAAACTATCTCTCTGACATTATTTTGATGAAAGGAAGTTTTGCTCAGTATCCTGAACAATGATTATCTCTCAAATTACCTCAGTATCATTATTGCCTTGTTTGTTGTCTGCAGAATGGCTATGACATTGTCTTTACTACAATTGTTCAGCAACATAAATGGCTGGAATGTGCTTTGTGAATTACGCTTTATATATATTAAGCCAGTTATTTATTTCTTTAATTTTGAAGTCTTGAAAATAAAACCCATGCCCTGTTCACACCCATTCAGCGAGGCAAATTGCACCATTGTTATTTAACAGTGAGTGAAAAGATTAGTGGCCAAAAATTACCTGTCAGTAGATACTCAAAAAATTGTCAAACAGTATGAGAAAGACAAGCTTACTTTTCATTGAGTAAAGAACAAACTGCTAGAGGAACAAAAAAAAGACATAAAGTGCTGAAATAACTCAGCAGGTCAGGCAACATCCCTGGAGAGCCTGAGGAAAGGTCCCGTCCCGAAACATCACTTATTCATGTTCTCCAGAGATGCTGCCTGAACCATCAAGTTACTCAAGCACTTTGTGTCTTTTTTTTTTGTAAACCAGCATCAGCAGTTCTACTTTGTACTCCTTTTTTACTACTCTGCAGATATATTTGGAGCACAGTCAGGAACAGGCTAGTAAGGAAAGGCCAGGAAGCTTCCATATTTGCACAAATAAGCAATTAAGTGGCTAGTCTGGGAATTGATCCAACAACTTTTGTTTCAGAGACCAACATGTTACAGATGATAAATCAAACTAAACTAATATTTGTCTGACACAGATTGTGCATGTCTGAATAAACTGAGACTTGCTGGAGCTAACTCCTTGTATTTATTTTTGAAAATTGGCCAAATATACAATTACTCTTTGGTAGATTAGTCCTTTTGGAACATTGACCTTCATCAGTCAGGTTATTGAGTATAGAGGGAAAAAGACACAAAATGCTGGAGTAACTCAGTGGGTCAGGCAGCATATCTAGAGAACATGGGGTATAGAGATTGAGACATTATGTGACAGTTGTATGGCATTATATGACACTATGTGGCCTCTTGTTGAGGCCACATTGGAGTATTGTTTACAGTTTTGGTCACCTCACTATTGGAAGGATGCTATGAAGCTGGAAAGAGTGCAAAGAAGATTTGCAAGGATGTTGCCAGAACTCGAGGGCCTGAGCTGTAGGGAGAGATTGGGCAGGCTTGGAGCGCAGAATGCTGCGGGATGATCTCTTCGAGATGTATAAAGTCATTAGGTAGAATTATTCCACAGTGTCTTTTACCCAGAATAGGTGAATCAAGAACCATATGTTTAAGGTGAAAGGGGAAAGATTTCATAGGAACCTGAGAGGCAACCTTTTCACTCAGAGGGTGGTGGGAATATGGAACGAGGGGAGGGAGTCTGGGCAGATACTATAACAGCATTTAAATTACACTTGAATAGGTATATGGATAGAAATGATATAGAGGGATATAGGCCATATGCAGGTAAATGGGACTCACTTAGATGGGGCATCAAGAGTCAACCGTTTTATTGTCATACTGTATATACCGAATGGGAACAGTCAAACATGTCTGTAAACACAGTACTCAACAGATAACATTATAAACAAACATAAAATATATTAAAAACACAATATAGACATAGAAATTAGGTGCAGGAGTAGGCCATTCGGCCCTTCGAGCCTGCACCACCATTCAATATGATCATGGCTGATCATCCAACTCAGTATCCCGTACCTGTCTTCTCTCCATACCCCCTGATCCCTTTAGCCACAAGGGCCACATCTAACTCCCTCTTAAATATAGCCAATGAACTGGCCTCAACTACCTTTTGTGGCAGAGAGTTCCAGATTCACCACTCTCTATGTGAAAAATGTTTTTCTCATCTTGGTCCTAAAAGATTTCCCCCTTATCCTTAAACTGTGACCCCTTGATCTGGACGTCCTCAACATCGGGAACAATCTTCCTGCATCTAGCCTGTACAACCCCTTAAGAATTTTGTAAGTTTCTATAAGATCCCCCATCAATCTTCTAAATTCTAGCGAGTACTATCCAGTCTTTCTTCATATGAAAGTCCTGACATCCCAGGAATCAGTCTGGTGAATCTTCTCTGTACTCCCTCTATGGCAAGAATGTCTTTTCTCAGATTAGGAGACCAAAACTGTATGCAATACTCCAGGTGTGGTCTCACCAAGACCCTGTACAACTGCAGTAGAACCTCCCTGCTCCTATACTCAAATCTTTATGGTATGAATACTAAAATGCCATTCGCTTTCTTCACTGCCTGCTGCACCTGCATGCCTACTTTCAATGGCTGGTGTACCATGGCACCCAGGTCTCGTTGCATCTCCCCTTTTCCTAATCGGCCACCATTCAGATATAAAGTCTACTTTCCTGTTTTTTGCCACCAAAGTGGATAACCTCACATTTATCCACATTATACTGCATCTGCCATGCATTTGCCCACTCACCCAGCCTATCCAAGTCACCTTGCAGCCTCCTAGCATCCTCCTCACAGCTAACGCTGCCCCCCAGCTTCGTGTCATCCGCAAACTTGGAGATATTGCATTCAATTCCCTCGTCCAAATCATTAATATATATTGTAAATAGCTGGTGTCCCAATATGACGCCAAAAAAAAAACAAATCCTGAAGTCCTTATTGCAACCAAAGCAATTCGTAGTTTGGTGCTTAGTTAAAGTCCATAGTGTTCCATATTCAAATGTAAACTAGGTGATCATTTCACTAAACACTTTTGTTGGTCAACTCAGGATCTCCCAGTTGCTGACAATTTTAACTTCACTTCCCACAATGACCTTTCTGTCCAGGCCTTCTTTATTGCCAGAATGAGGCCATGAGCAAAATGAAGAAACAGCATCTCATATTCCGCTTGGGTAGCTTATCAATCAATCATTGAATTCTCCAATATTAGGTAACACCCCACCCCATTTTATTTCTCCCCCGTCACCCCCTTTTTTACCCCAGATTCTCCCACTCACTCTCCCACTATCCCATCCCCTGTCCCCTCTTCCCCCATTCCTTACCACCTCTATACTTGGCTTTACATTTTGCTACTTTTTCAAAATTTGTCTTATCACCCTATTGTTTCATTTCTGTCTCCTTTAGTCCATAGTTCATAGGTTGGAGGAGCAGACTTAGGCCATTCGGCCCATCAAGTCTACTCCACCATTCAATCATGGTTGATCAATCTTTCCCTCTCAACCCCATTCTCCTGCCTTGTCCCCATAACCCCTGACAACCTTACTAATCAAGAATCTGTCAATCTCCACCTTAAAAATATCCATTGATTTGGCCTCCACATTCATCTGTGGCAATGAATCCACTGATTCACCACCCTCTGACTAAAGAAATCCTCCTCATCTCCTTTCAAAAGATACACCCTTTTATTTGGGGCCTATGGCCTTTGGTCCTAGACTCTTGCACTAGTGGAAACATCCTCTCCACAGCCACTCTATACAGGCCTTTCACTATTCGGTAAGTTTCAATGAGGTCCCCCCTCATACTTCTAAACTCCAGTGAGTACAATCCCAGCACCATCAAACCTCATCATATGTTAACCCAATCATTCCGGAGATTATTCTTGTAAACCTCCTCTGGACCTTCTCCAATGTCAGCACATTCTTCCTTAGATATGCAGCCCAAAAACTGCTCACAATCCTCCAAATGAAGTCCGGTCAGTAGCTTATCAACGCTTCAGCATTACTTCCCTGTTTTTATATTCTAGACCTCTCAAAATAAATGCTAGCATTACATTTTCCTTCCTTACTACCGATTCGACTTGCAAATTAACTTCCTGGGAATCCTGCACCAGCTCTCCCAAGTCCCCCTGCAGATCATATTTCTGAATTCTCTCGCAATTTAGAAAATAGTCTGCGCTTTTGTTCCTACTACCGAAATCCATGACTCCTCGTTAGTCCCTACCCAAAATTATGCCCAACCATGTCCTCCAAAGATGCTGCCTGACCTGCTGAGTTACCCGTTTTGTCATTTTTAGCATTTGTTTAAAGTTTGTTTTAATGTTCTTCTGTTTGTTTTATGTGGGGGGAGGGGGGGGAGGGGGAAACTTTTTTTTTCAGGTTCTTACCTTCCCAGAGATGTGATCAAGTTTCGGATCACATTCTCCGGGCTCTGCGGCCTACCATCGCTGGAGCTGTTAGCCGCCTCGGACTGTCGTGAGCCCCACCGCGGGGCGTGCACTCACCATCGGAGCGGATCCATTGCCTGGGATCGCTTCCACCGCGGCTTGCGGACTTACCAACAAGGGCTCGCAGTCTCGGGAGAGGCTAGTCGGGAGCTCCAACGCCGCAGAAGGCTCGACCAGCCCCGACGCGAGGTTTGATCACCCGGCGCGGGGGAGCTGACATCCCCCCGAAACAGGAGATGAACACCTTGACGCGGAGGGCCCGAATGCCGCCGGCTACGGGACTCAAGACCATCCCGTCAACGGGGGGCGCAAGGCCCCCAACCAAGGAAGAACAACAAGGGAAGGACTTGGAACTTTATTTTCGCCTTCCATCACAGTGAGGAATGTGTAGGAGTCACTGTGATGGATGTTTATGTTAAAACGTGTTTTTTTTAGTGCTGTTTTAAAATTGGATGACTGACCTGGCCGGCGGTGGCGGCCCGGCTTCGGGTCTGTGGCGGCATTCCGGTGGCGGCGACCTGAATTCGGGGGCTCGGCCGCAGGTCCAGTGGACGACATCGTCGGGAGCTCGCAGGTCACAGGTTGGTGACCTGTTTTTCCGGAGCTCCCGCAACAACAGCTGCGTCCGCTTGACTGGAGGGCGGCAGCTTCGACCACCCCGGGCTGCAGGACTGACTTACCATCACCTGACGGGGTCACAACAACAGAAGCCTGGATCGCCTCAGCGCAGAGGGAGAACAAGGAGGGAAGAGACAGAGACTTTAAGACTTTTGCCTTCCATCAGTGAGGAGGTGCCTGGTGAGCTCACTGTAGTGGATGTTAAATTTGTGTTTATTGTGTGTTTTTGTTATTTTATTATATGTATGACTGCAAGGCACAACATTTTGTTCCGACCGAAAGGTCTGAATGACAATAGAGGATAATTCGATTCGATTCGATTCGATTCATGCTGAACTTTGAACTGCTCTGCAAAACCTGTTTCTTGAGAGCATCTTTGACAATTCTAACAGACCTTACTGCCGCCCCGTTGGAGGCTGGATGGTATGGGGTAAACAAGTGTGTGTTTTACACCATTCCGCTGCATGAACTCTTTGAACCGTTCTGAACAAAACTGAAGCCCGTTGTCAGAAACAAGTTCTTCCGGTAAACCATGGCATGCAAAAATGGATCTCACCTTATCTATGGTACGCTCAGTAGTAGTGCTTGACCCCATATGCTTAACCTCAATCCATTTGGAATGACTATCTACTAGTACCAGAAAGTGATCATTACCCTTTTCACAAAAATCTACATGAACTCTCTGAAAAGGTCTACTTGGCCATGACCAGGGTTGCAGTGGTGTTTTTGGTCGTTAACTTGGCCATGACCAGGGTTGCCGTGGTGTTTTTGGTGGGTTACTCCTGCAAATTTGGCAGACCCTACATTTGCTCACCAGTGACTTGATGTCACTGTCAATACCAGGCCAATACACAAAACTTCTGGCAATTGACTTCATGCTTACTATGCCAGGATGTTCGGCATGAAGTTCATTCATAATTTTGTTTCTCAAAGACTCTGGCACCACCACTCTGCAACCCCACTTAATGCATCCCTGCTCACATGATAATTCATGGCGTCGATTATGGAAAGGCTTCAGCACTGAGTTCAGTCCAACCATTCAATGTCTGTTCATAGACCCACTTCAGCACAGTGTCTTTCTCTGTTTCTGCTGCAATTTCTGTTGCAGTCACTGGAATGTCTTCATCTACAATTTGCAGTGTGTAGATTCAGTTCTCACTTCCCACGTTAGAGTTCTCATGGGGCAACCGGGACAACTGCGTTGCACTTGGAGCTTCTGTACTCAACCTTGTAGTCATACTGGGACAGCAAAATTGCCCAGCGCTGCATCCATGATGCCGCCATGGAAGGTAAAGCTGACTTGGGACCAAGCATCACAAGTACTGGCTCGTGATCAGTCAATAGGGTGAATGGTCTGCCGAGAAGAAACTGATGAAATTTCTTGATTCCGAACATGATGCTGAGTGCTTCCTTTTCTATCTGTGCATAATTGCGTTCACTCGGTGATAAGGCGCGGGATGCAAAAGCAATAGGCTTTTCCTGTCCGTCATTCATTACGTGGGAGATTACTGCACGTACACCATAACTTGAAGCATCACAAGCAAATTTCATCTCACGTGTCGTATCGTAGTGAACAAGGAGTTTGTCACTTGTCAAGTTTTCCTTGCAGATGTCATATGCACGTTGCTGTTCCTTTCCCCACGTCCATTTCACATCTTTTTGTAGCAGATGATGTAGTGGTTTTAGCACTGTTGCTAAATCTGGAAGGAATCGTGCATAGAACTGCACCATCCCAAGGAATGATCGTAGCTCTGACACATTGTTGGGTTTTGGAGCATTCACTATTGCTTCAACTTTCGCCTTCACAGGGCGAAGTCCATTGGCATCTACTTTGAGTCCAAGGTAGACCCACCTCTGACGGCGCAAATGCACATTTGCTTTGTCGCAGTTTGATATTGTGGCAGTTCAGTTGTGCGAGGATTTCCAGATGTTCTACCATGCCCTCTGTGAATATCACTAGGTCATCCTGGTTGCACACACAGTGCGGAATGCCTTGTAACATTTTGTCCATGACAGACTGGAAATTTCTCGGGGAGGATTTCACACCATAGAGCATCTTTGTATATGAATACAAGCCCTTATGTGTGTTGATAGTCAATTACTGCTGACTTTCCTTGTCGACATTGAGTTGAGCGTAAGCGTGAGACAAATCCAGTTTAGTGAAGACTCTTGCCCTTATGCCCTAACTTCTGCGTACAGATCTTGCAAGGTTGGAAATGGATATTGTTCGTCAACAACGGCTTGGTTGATTGTGACTTTGTAATCACCACATAGTCGAACAGTTTTGTCGGCCTTGGGTACGGCCACAATTGGAGTTGCCCAGTTACTCTGGTCTGTCTTCACGAGTACTCCATTCCGCTCTAACCTGTCGAGTTCTTCCTCCACTTGTTGCTTTAGTGCATATGGTCCAGGTCTTGGTCGACAATACACAGGTCTCACATCTTGCTTAAGTCGAATGTGTGCAGAGTACCCTGTTATTCCCGTGTAACTGTCAGCAAAAATGTTTGCATGTTTGCTTATGACGTTTTCAAGATGTGATTTGGACAAATCGATGCTGAAAATGTTCTTCCAGTCCAATTCTATTCTACTCAGCCAATTCTTTCCAAGGAGGGTTGGTTTATTTCTGTAGCTGGCCACTATGATGGGCAGTGCCACTGACTGACCATTATGCTGAACTTTACAGTTCATTTGTCCGTATGTCTCCAAAACTTCGCCCGAGTAGGTTCTCAGCTTGACCTTACTCTCAAACAATGGTATCTCTGGGAACTTTGTTTCGTACAGGTCTCTGCTCATGACCGAACAATCTGCTGCTGTGTCAATACACATATCAATTAACTGTTCATTAATCAATAGTTTAGTTTGAATGTCCTTGCCTTGGCTGGTTCTAGGCTTATCGATGTTGGTTGCATAAATGGTGTACAACCCAAGTTCATTTCCATCTGGGTTCACCTCCAAGTTGTGAACTCCTCTCTGGTGTTGTCGCTTGATTCCCGCAGATTGTTGGTTTCCTGTTTTATGCTTGGCCCGACATGCTTAGGTGATATGGCCTTTCTTCTGGCAGTTATAGCACTTGGCCATTTTAAACTGACAAAATTGGGATGAGTGATTACCGTTGCAACGATAACAACTGGCTGAACTCAGCTCCCCGCCATACTTTGGTTTTGGTTTAGCGCCTCTTGGTTTGGCCATAGGCACTGCCTTGTGACTGTAAATGGCCACTGCAGTTCGTGGTGGACGAAATTCGCGAGCATTTTTTGATGTCATCTCCATTGTGGTAGCAATCTTGCATGCTTTCTCGAACGTAAGATCTGGGGTGTTCATGAGTTTGGACTGAATGTTCATCCACTAGACCACAAACAAATCTGTTGCATAGTGCGCGTCAGAGAAAGGTTCCAATGTTACAATGCAAAGATTTTCAAGGTAACAATGTACTCATTGATTGTCTCATTCTGCTTCTGGTTTCTAGTGCCAAATTTATAGCTTTCTGCGATTTCCAGAGGCTTTGGGTTGAAATGCTTCTTCATAATGTCATTAAATGGCACGTCTTTTGCATTTATGGGCGCAAGGAGATTCACGAGTGTGCCGTACACTTCAGGACCGATCTCCGTGAGCAAAATCGCTTTCATGCAGTTGCAAACGGCCTTATTTGTTTCAGTCACTATCTCTCCTTCACAAATAATCTCCATTATGTTGTTTGCCCTGAAAAACATGTTTGCTCTCTCCATATAGGAGCTGAACGGCTCTCTACTCTTGTCAAAAGTGTCAAGGTTTCCGATGTAGCCTGTGGACACTGCCATCGTGTCGTTCTCTTTTTTTTTTTAAGTCCGTTCACAAACCCCGAATCCCTGTCTGTTCTGGTGTAACAATTCACCCAAAACTTAGCTGTACAAAGGCTTGAGGAACTTGACAAAAAAAATCTTATACAATCCCAAGGACAGCATCTTGCCACGTAGACACAACATAGAGATAGCCTGACAAACTCTCAACAATTTGTCCAGCTGCTGTTTTAAACTACAGTCCCCTGCATAGAAGGATCTGCCGCCTATTGTGTCCAGCTCGCAAACAACTGCGACACAACTCCTTATTTACTGTTTAAAATGTTAAATAATACTGTGTGTTGCAAAACAGTCCTGCACTGTATTTAAAGGATGAGTTCACAAACTCTATCCCATCCTTGTCGCCAATTTTGTTATATTCCGGGCGGCAGAATGAATAACAACTTACAAGCAGGTTGCCTGGATCACGAGAGAGAGATTTATTACCCAGCATTCCATGCTTACATTGAACACCAACTCATTAACATATAAATATGAATACTTTACACCCAGCACTTTGTTTTCAAAGCTAAGAATGGGTTTTGCCAGAGTTAAGACTATTAGTGGCCTCTTGTGAACAGAATGTCCGTAACATACCAATGATGGCTTTGCTCAGGCTCCAACACTGAGGTCTGTGATGCCTTGGGCCAACTAATTAGTTCCTCTGCATCTGGGTAGTGAGCATGAATCACCACAATTCAACTGATTGTCTTGACGCTCCAAACTTGTTAATGGCTCTGAGAAAATCTTATCTCGCATCATAATAAGCATCAATGCAACAAAAGATCCCATATATTAGGGCACGAAATGTTGGAATAACTCAGCGAGTCAACCAGCATCCCCGAAGAACATGGATTGGTGATATTTTGAGTCGGGACTCTTCGGATCTTAAGAAGGATTCAAACCTGAATTGGCACCTATCTGCGTTCTCCGGGGATGCTACTTGACCCGCTGAGTTACTCCAGCACTTTGTATCCTTTTTATTTAAACCATCATCTGCAGTTCCTTGTTTCCACAAAAGATCACATATAACAGTTTAGTTTACCTGTTTAGATAATTGCTCCTCACAAAGTTTGTAGAGTGTATAAAACTTCCGACTGAGGATTTGGTTATCACGGAAACCAGCGCTAGCCAACTTCACTCTCATTATAATAGCACGGTCTGGCACCATCATGGCTACTGAACGGAACTGAATCTTTAGATTTTCAGGTAGTTCCTGACGTCCTGCATAGCCTGGGTTCTAAATTTAAAATTGATTTAAGTAACTACATGCAAAGAATAAGTAACTACATGCAGAGATTAAAATACTATTAATATGACATATTCCAAAATATATAGTAAAATCTCTGGAGGTATATTTCATTTTGTCAAAATCCATCTTATTTTCAACAGTCTCTTACCATGGTTAGGAAAATACCAAACTCTCTGTCCATTTCTACAGTGTCACCATCAGTGAAGAGAAAATTGGGTTTTTTGTTCTTCTTACACTGCAGTACAATGTAAATTTGTTGAGCAGCTACTGATAGTACTGGCAATTCAATACGATTAAATTCATCAAAGCAACCCCATGCACCAGACTGAGCCAGACCTAAATAGTAAACAACAATAAATCAAATACCCGACACTCAAAACTGCCTGATACTCAAAATTGTTTGATGGATTATCTGCTAAATATATGGCTAATCTTTTACTTCCACGATTGTCCTTCAAAATTACTTATGTCAACATAGAGCATTTTGGAGAATATTAAAGAAAGAATGCAAAGAACACACAAACACAAGAAAATAGGGGCAGCAGTATTTCACCTGGTTCATCAGCCTTGACCGCCATCCCTGACCTGTCCCAATGCATAACTCTTCTTTGCCAATTTCCCATACCCCTCAATTCCCCAAACTTGCAGTCTTGCCCACATCCTGTCTCTCTCTCTATCGGGAGGAGGAGTCATCTTGGGGAACGGCTGCTAACCAGCAGCCATCCGTTTAATTCACTTTTTTTTTGCAGTTTTATTGAGTCCTGTGCCTTGTTTGTGGGAGAGATAGACTTTTTAATGTGGCGGGTAGGGGGTAACAATATTTCTAGGTCCCTACCTGGTCGGTGAGGCAGCTTTTTCTCCGGGCTGCCCCGTCGACCCGTCCTTGTGGCCTACCAGCGGGCGTGGAGCGCCGTTTCCTGGCGGGGACCGCCCAGCACCTCGGCTTCGGTGGCGGCACAGCGCTGGAGCGCTATCGTGGAGCGGAGCGGGCGATGCCTTGCCTGGGTCGCCGCGCTGGATCGACGCGCTGGAGCTCTGGTGAGCTGTGACCGCCGAGATCAACACCTCCGGGCTGCGGGTCTGCGGATCGGAGCGGGCGGCGCCAACTTTAACATCGGAAGCCTGGGAGCTCCAAACCGGCGCGGCCTTGTCGGCTTCGGAAGCCGCGGTCCCCAGTTAGGAAGCGGCCGTTCCAGGTGGCCCAGCCGCTGAAAGGACTCTCCCGACGCCGGGGCAACAGCACCCGGCCAGAACGGCCAGGAACATCGGGCCTCCGTAGAGGCAATAGCGGAGGCCTCAATAGGCCTGACTTTGGGAGAACTGGGGATGGGGACTGGACATTGTGCCTTCCCCCACAGTGGTATCCATTGTGGGGGGGATGATTTTTTGTGTGTAATGTGAATATGTTAGTTTGTGTCCAAGATGGCTGTCGGAAGGGAGAGTGGACGCTGGCGCGGTTTAGCTGTCGCTGCTCTCTCTTCACATTGTGTTTTTGATTTTTTGTCTTTGGAGCGAATTCTGTCTTTAATTTGTGTATTGGTGATGTCCTTATTATTTATTTTACTCCAACTATATGTTTTTTCTCTTTTGTTAATTTCTGTAAGGTGTCCTTGAGACTTTGAAAGGCGCCCGCAAATAAAATGTATTATTATTATTATTATCCTGTATAAATGCAGCAATGCTTCTCTATGTCGATATTCTGATCCCCAGCCACAAAGACCAATATGTCATTTATCTTCCTAACTACCTGCTGCGCTAAATGTTACATAGCAAAATGTATTTTTCATTTACCCTCTCAAAACATTTGTATCCTTGAAATTTTAGTATATAGTCTATTAAAAACGTATTATGCACACAGTTTGATGTATTATAAGCTGCACATGCAAATAAAACAAGCATTACCACCCTACTTCCTCTTACCTTTGTAGATGCGGCCTAAACCTCTATAGTCCATCTGATCTGAACAATTAAATACAACAACGTACTTTCCAAGACACTTCCCCATGTCTTTGGTGGTTTCTGTTTTGCCCGTGCCTGCAGGTCCTGCTGGTGCACCACCCATACTCATTCCTAAGGCCTGAGACAGTGTAATGTAGCACCTGAAATGTTCATAAAAAGAAATTAGTAAAATATATGTGGTAGGAAAGAAATTATTACTGAGGGAGACGAAAGGAAAAAGTTTAAAAAAATTACATTGAATTGCCAACATGTAGCAATGTTACAAAATTTTGAGATTTTAAAAATCAAGTCTGCAATTTATCCCATCAGATAAAGCATAAAAAGAAGTTTAATTTGACACCTAATTCACTTTCATATCTTCAGTATTAGAAATGTTATGGCCATTTTCATACTCTGAAATTAGCATCTTGTTCCCTATTGCTTTTCCATTGACTTAACTCAAAAGCTGTGATCGAGGACAGTCAAAAGCCCATAATTTTCTTAAAAATTAAGAGAACTGAATGAAATTTTCAGTTATTATAGATTGAAGCATTGTGAAACAAATATGAAACCATCTTACTTGGATGACCTGAAATTAAAGCATATAATTTGTTAGTTACCTAATTGTAGCTAATTACAAAATTCAATTACTAGATCTAAACATCTATCCATTTCTTAAGAAAAGGTTATCATTTTTAAATAGCCTAAGTGTCCAAATAACATTCACACAAGAATTCACAATATAACATGATTTTTAAATCTCATTGTCATGAATTTATAGGCCAAATGGAAGGAATTTAGTGTTTAATTCCCGTAAATTAATGGCCATTTTAATCATCTTGCAAGTGAGATTTTGTGGAACGCAATCGATTGGAACGTTACGGTTGCGGTGAATTTAAACCCCATATCGGCAGGAAAAAAACTGCCGGTTTGTATATTTACATAATCACATTTTCGCTGATGAAATTTTGATTAAAGTAATCCTAAGAAGCAAGTTTATATGTAAAATAAACGACTTAGCTTATGTTTTGTCCCGTACGTGAGATCCGTTCCGTTGCCTGCATTGACGGCATTAGTAGCTTTTTATTTTACTCCAACGCTGAAATTGTCCCGCGGTTTGTTTTTTTAAATTCCGAGAACGGCAGTTGGAGCGATTATTCAGCATTAGGTAGTAGCCCGAGAAAATATATCTCGGACAGGCAGGAGAAAACGGCATTTTAATCCCCCCCCCCCCCCTCAAAGGCGCCAAAGTCGCGCACAAATGGCCAGTAGCAGAACTGCAGCGCCGCTGAAGGTAAGTTTTGTAACATACCTACAACATGGATTTCAATATGTGAGTCTTAGTTGACAAACCAAACTGAAGAGATATCAGAGATAATATCAAAGTGTCATTAAGCAGAAGTAATATATTTAGTTCTTTTGATAAAGTATATTAAAATATAACTATTGATTAATGTCAGCACATGCAGTGTCAGGAAATATGCAGCAAAATGGATAGCTAAGTGACTGAAAATGGAGTAACAGAGTGTTGTTAACGTTGGCTTTTCAGACATGTTGTAAAATCAATACTGGAACCATCTTTTTGCACAATTTATATTACTGATTTAGACTTTGGAAAAAAAGAATTCAGTTTAAAAATTTGCAGATACACAGAATGGTCAGTGTAGAACTGCATGCGATCTTTCCAGATTATATATTCACGTAAATAGTATACTAATGGATGCTTAATAGATATTCAACATAATTCGAATAATAGACTTCTTTTCAACTAAAATTCTTACCTATCGGTTAATGGTGTTATTACAAGTCTATCTGTACAGCCAAGATATTCATTGCAATAGTTGAACTCAACATCTGTAATCTGAATAATGCATTTGTCTGTGTCCTCTAAAAAGTAAAACCGGGATTGTTTTTGCCATTCAAAGTCAGACGTGGATTTAATGTTCATCCTAACCTAATGCAATGTTGCAAAAAAAATAAAAGCATTACATACTTCCTGCATCACATTTCATTAACATTTGTTTTAGGAAACAGGATAACATACCAGATCATCAAAAATGTCTTTCTGGTGTACATGGATGGTGATCAGTGTCTCATATTTTATCCGTTCCATTTTTGTTAGTTCTCGAGTTGTCATGTCAATTAAATCATTAAGCATATCCATAAATGTCTGATTGGTTGTTTGCATGATCTGCACCAAACAAATATTTAAAGTTGTAATATTTTCAGGGTTATATTATTCAGATTTCATGTTTGTATCATTCTACTTCAGCCATTCAGCCTTCAGCCATTGCAGTCCATGTAGCATATGGATTCTTACAGTGCAAGTAGAATGATTCAAACATTGAACGTTACTGCACAGAAGGTAGGTCAGAAGATTTGATAAAATAACAAAGAATGAAAAAATAAAACACAAGATAAACTAGCCAGAAATATATAAACAGAATGTAAGTATTTCTAAAGATAACGATCAGTCATAGTCATACCGTTTGGAAACAGGTCTATTGGGCCACCAAATCCCTGAGACCATCAAGCACCCATTTACACTATTCCTCTTTTATCCATAGAATCATGCAGCATAGAAATGGGGCCTTTCAGTCCACCCTATCCATACTGATTATAATGTCTACCTATGCTAATCGTATTTGACTGCGTTAGATTAATCTCTCTCTGTGCCTTTCCTATCTAAGTACCTGTACAAATGTATTTTAAGTGTTATATTTGTATCTGCCTCTATCACCTCCTATGGCAGATCAAGTCCCCCATCAATTTTCCAATTTAAAAAAAACTTTATTGGCATGATAAAAAATACATTATTATATTGCCAAAGTATAAAACATGACATACATATTTAAAATGCATAAGTATAAATACAAGTATACAGTGCATGGATAGATATGTCCCTGTACATAAACTCGCAATAGGCCTATAGCCCTTTATTGATTGCTACACATTCTTGCAGCTGTAAGCAGTACAACAGAAAAGCAAATTTAGCAATTCAATATTAATTTCTTAGTGTCAGTTAATGTTAATTAGTGTGTGCGTACATATGTGCATGTTGGTCATTCACCGTCTCTCAGGTTATGGCATGCTGTTACGTATTGTGCACCAAGATGTGCCGTATTTCCTTCGCCAAGGATTATTCTTAGTTTTGATGTGTAATCTAGTTCTTTAAAATCAGGGATTGCCAAACTGAGTTTGTCAAAGTATGTTTTCCTTGTTTTGTCAAATATTTTGCATTTTAGGAGGAAGTGCACCTCTGTTTCAACCCCATCTGTCAAACAGTGGCCGCATATTCTGTTTTCTCTTGGTTGCCAGAATCTCTTCTGTCTTCCTTTTTCAACTGCCAAATAGTGGTCACTTAACCTGTATTTGGTGAGGGTCTGTCTCTGCTTTATGTCCCTAACAGTTGAGAGATAGTCTGCCAATTTATAATCTATTTTTAGGGCACGGTAACATTCTAATCTGCTTTGGCTTTTGGTTTCTTTATCCCAATGTTCCAATTACGTTTCTTTACATTGTTTGATAATTTGGTTCACTCTAACTGGTGATTGGGGATCAGTATTGATCTGAGGCTGGTCAGGATTTAACTGGATAGTGTTTAACTGAATAGGGGTAGTTAGTCTCAGTACCAACTGACACAGGGGACTCTTTTCTGGGCTCCCCTCTTGTGTTTGAAGGGCTTTAAACTGGAGGGTATCTGGGGGGGCTAGATTTAAGGTGATTCCAAAAATGTAGTGCTCTTTCTGGATATTTATTATCAGTGGGTATCTGCCTAATTCCGCCCTACATGCGTTTGTTGGTGTTTTCCTTTGGACACGGAGAATGTTCCGCAAAATTCCGCATGCAGGGCCTCCGTTGTATGTTTTTCCCATTTACTATAACTATGGTGACTGAGCGGACCCCATACTTCACTACCATAAAGCGCAATAGGCTGGATTACACTGTCAAATATTTTAAGACAGATTTTAATTGGAATTTGGATGGTGTAGAATCTTCTTTTTATTGCATACAAAGCTCTTCGAGCTTTCTCTTTTAGTGCATTCACTGCCATATTGAAGCTCCCTGATGCTGAAACAGTGAGACCAAGATAAGTATAGCTCATAGTGTGTTCGATAACAATACCATTGAGAGTAAATTTGTATTTATCTTCCTGACATCTGGGTCTTTTCTGAAAAATCATGATGTTGGTTTTCTTTAGATTTACTGCCAGGGCCCAATTTTGGTAGAAGTCATCAAGTAGGTCCAACTGTTGCTGCAGTCCCTGCTCTGTGGGGGACAGCAGAACCAAGTCATCCGCATAAAACAGGGACTTTACCTCTCCATCCAGAAGACAGAGGCCCGGTGCTGTGCTCTGGTCCAACTTTACTGCCAAATCGTTGATATATACATTAAACAGTGTCGGGCTCAGATTGCAGCCTTGCCGGACGCCTCTTCTCTGGGCGAAGAGATCAGTGCGTTTGTCCACAATTTTAACACCACATTTATTATTCAGATACATTGATTTGATAAGGTCATATACCTTTCCTCCTATACCACCTTACCACCTATACCACCATATACCACCATCTCTTACCAGATGCCATCACTTAACTACACCAGAGACAATTTACTGTGGCAAATTAACCTATCAACCAGCACACCATTAGTATTTGGGGGAAACTGTAGCACCAAGAGAAAATTAATAAAGTCACAGGAAGGACATGAAGACAGCTCCTAAGGTTAGGGTTGAACCCAGGACACTGGGGCTGTGAGATTACAACACTACTGGCTGCGTCACCATGCTGCTCATGACCCTTCTGATGGACAAATGATAGACATACGTTAAGTTATGATGAGATTTCAATTGGTGACTGGAAGCTTTGTTAATTTTTTTAAAATCTCTTGAAAACAGTAAACTGCTAACAAAATGAGTATTGATCCTCTTGAAAGCGTATCTGAGAATTAATGGAAAACCTGGAGATGGCAGATGAATTCGTTATACAGAGCTATGTACCATAACAGTGACTGAAATAAACTTTATATTCAATTTCCAATACCTTCTTATCAAATCTGGCATTATTCAAAGCTTCTTCAGAGTTTTTTGTCCAGATCATCTGAATGCCCAGCAAACCTATCTGTGCAGGGAACATATCTTGGAACTCGTGTAATTTAATGTCACTGTCAGTGATTGCTATTGAAGCCTGTCGAATAATGGTGTGAATTGTCTTTCTGACTCCGTTCAGGAGCTGTCCCAGCCAAACTTCCACATTGCCCTAAAGAGTCAGATAATTAAAAGAGATTAGGTAATGTATCAACAGTTCAGACTGAAAGCATACATTTTAGAAAAGTTACATAATAAAAGTAGATCATGTCATGAAAAGAGAAATTACATTACGACTATTTCCATCATGCACATGTTTTACCAGACCCCCATCATTCTCATGATTCCACCTCCTTCCCAAAATTCAAAAGAGAACTGTCCTGGCAGACCCGTTGTTTCTGCGTGCTCCTGCATCACAGAACTCATCTCCAAATACCTCGATTCCATACTGTCTCCCCTTGTCCTGTCCCTTCTGACCAACATCCGAGATACCTCACACTTTAATAACTTCCAATTCCGAGACCCCCATTGCCTCATCTTTACCATGGATGTCCAGTCCCTTTACACTTCCATTCCCCACCAGGTAAATCTCAGGTCCCTCCAGTTCTTCCAGAGACCCTATTAGTTTCCCTCTACTAACATTCTCCTCCGCCAGCCCCACCCACATCTTGGAACGTCAGTCTTCACACTGAGCTCAATTTTGCTTAGAAGCAGAAACTGAAGCATGAGGTTCTGGTATAGAAAGTCGTATAGTGGTGCCTAACAACCCCTTCCCCACCCATCAACTCCATCTACATTTCATGCTGCCTCAGTAGAGCAGCCATCATATAATCAAGGACAGTCATTCATTCTTCTCCCTTTTCCCACTGGCAGAAGATATAAAAGTTTGAAAATATACACCACCGGATTCAAGAAAACCATCTTTCCCCCTGTTATCAGATTCTTGAACAATCTCTCATATGCTAAGGATGAATATGTGATCTAAATTAGCTGTTGCAAACTTGCACATATTCTGCATTCTATTGGGCCTGTCCCACTTAGGCGATTTTTCAGGCGACTGCCGGCGACTGTCAAATCACACATCGCTTCCTTCACCAGCCCGTTATGCGGGGGACAGGGCAAGCGGGGGGAGTGCTGTCTGAGTGAAATTCACATGGTGCAAAGCCAGTGTGATACAGACACACAACGCAATGAACAGGAAGGTTGGCGCTGTAATTATGGCGGTGAAAGCACAGTGTACAGGAAGGGTCACGTTAGTCCTTTAAAAGAGGGGGGTATGTGGGTGTGGGGGGAGAGGGGGGGAGAGGGGGGGGGAGAGGGGGGGGTAAAGGGGAGGGTAAAGGGGAGGGTAAAGGGGGGGGGAGAAGGAGGGAGAAGGGGGGAAAAGGGGAGAGAAGGAGTGGAGACAACTTTAGAGAAGCCAGAGATACACAGCTGTGAAGCTCGGCGGACATTAACATTAACATAGGTTGGTTATCCTTGGTTCTGAAAACTACTGCTTACGTTTTTTTTACCAATGAGCTAATGAAATTCACCGGTCAACACCGGCTACAGCCTCCGAGAACCTTGCACCTACCGCATGAGAATACTCGCTACTCTCCATGGCGGCTTCATTCTGGTCGCCGCTAATTTTTCAATAAGTTGAAAAATTCGCAGTGACCATAATGAGTCCGCGACTAGTTCCCAGAATGCGTGAACTCCTCACGACCATGAAGGCGACTCACCGGCAACCACCCGCGAACATGTGGCGACCATGTGGCGACTGCATAGTCTCCTGCAGTTGCCTGAAAAGTCGCCTAAGTGGGACAGGCCCATATTTCTTTCACTTACTTGCACTACCTTGATACACACATGTGCGGTATGATTTGACAATAATAAACAAATACCAATACATTTAACTATGCTGATATATTCAGCAAAGTGGTTGACATCACATTTTTCTGCATTGTATTCCACTTCCATGTTCTCAATCCCTCATTCAGGTTGTCTTTATCCCTTTAAAACATATCCCGTGTACCTGCAATGCCTGCAAAATGACTCAATGGACATATGATTTTTCATCCCTGCCAACAAATCATTGATATTTATTGTGAATAGCTGTGGTCCAAGAACACTCCACTAGTCCACTAATCTGAGAAGGATTCATTCATTACACTCTTTGTTCGTCATCAAATAACACATTCTCAATCCATCAGTACATTAGCCCCTAATTCCGAGTGCCTAACCTTGTTAACTAACCTCCCTTATGAGCCTTCCAGAAACCCAAATAAACCACATCCACTGATTGCTCTTTATCTACTCATAACATTCTCTTAGAAATCCAGCAGATTAAGCAAACCTTATTTTCCCTTCATAAATCCTGTAGCCAAAATGTTTCCATTTTAAAGATCTCGCATTATTCATTTACAGTTTTGTCTGCCCACCTTTTATTCATGTGTAGGAAAGAACTGCAGATACTGGTTTAAATCGAAGACAGACACAAAATGCTGGAGTAATTCAGCGGTTGAGTCCTGAAAAGTAACCCATTCCTTCTCTCCAGAGAAAAGGAATGGGTAACTTTTCAGGTCTCAACCGCTGAGTTACTCCAGCATTTTGTGTCAACCTTTTATTCATGTTTACCGATCACAGATCTATTAACTATTCTTACTTGGAGGTGATTTACATTCTTTTCCATTCCTGTCCTCAATTTTGATATTATGCTCGCTATTTCCTTGTTGTTTGCCTATTGGTACTTTCTCTATTTGTTTTGGTTCATTTCCCAGAACCAAACAAGCAAAACAACCTTCCTCTACAGGGCAGAAATGCACTGATCAAGGAAGTTCCTCTGAACAGAAACTCCTCCCCTTCTTTGGTTCTTATATTTTTCCTATCCTAATTTATTTTGCTATGGATCATTGGGAAGGCAAATTCAATCTTAGCAGAGCAGGATAAGTATTTTAATGGAAAAGATTTAAAGGAGAGGGTGGAGGAGTTGAGCTAACTGGATTGCTGATAAATAAAGCCACTAAGGACTTGTCAGGCCAAATTGCCTCCTGCTTACTGCAGCCTTTCTGTGATTCAGACATCAAGGAAGCTAGGGCAACCCTGTACACCACCTTCCTTCACAGCACCTAGAGTACAAAAGGGCATTTCATTTCAGGAAGTCCTTCATCTCAAAGTAAGTGATGAACATGTATGTAGAATTATCTGCTTGATGTACGTGGAACCACAATCTACAGCAATGTTAAAAAAAAGCTGCAGGTGAATACTACAGAACCTCTTGGTCCTCCTGGACGGGTGAACTAATAAAGGATTTTCTGTGATTATTGTAATTCTTCAATACTCTTCCATTATTCTGGGATATTTTCTCACCTGTGCCGTGACTGGTTCAATGAGATCAACTTTTTCTCCTTCCTGAGATTCGAAGCAAAGGATCTGGTCGTAATTTTTTTCATTGAAACCCACTTTGTTAACATTGTCAAAAAGGCTTAACAGATGAGCCTGAAATAGTCAAAATATATTCTTTTAGTATTCTTAATATGTCCAAAACACATTACGTGCTAGATATTATCATTTAGGGCATATTTTCTGTGTAGGTTTAACATTGTTTCAATATTATTTTCTTCGGCATAATATTATTCCCCCTCCCCCCAATTCTGAAAATTCTTTGGAAAGACTATTTGCCTTGTCAATGGGTTTGATCATGTTTGACAGACCCACTATTTGTATTTAATTCTAGTCACTATATAAAGTCCCCAGATTCTGTGAAGAGAAATCAAAGTCAGAAAATCTGTAGTTTTAAGTGTTACTAGACCAAGTGCAGACCAGTTGGGTCTGTACCCCCAACATGCGGTTGTGGGGGGGGGGGGGGGGGGGTTAGGGGGGGTCTGGGGGGGGGGTTCGGGGGGGTCTGGGGGGGGGGGTTAGGGGGGGTCTGGGGGGGGCGGCGTGCGGCGTCACACACACTAACTACCACCCCGCACACACGCTAACTACCCCCCTTGATATTATATTAATATTATTAATTTGCACCTTTTACCCCATAACTGCCCTATCCACTGACGCATAGCCCTCAACTTGCAGGCGCATCTAGAGAGGGAATGGGGTGGGTAGTTAGTGAGGGCAGAGAGAGAATGGGGGGAGACAGAGAGAAAGGGCAGAGACAGAAGGGCAAGAGACAGAGGGAGAGGGGGTGGAGGGGAGGAGGAGAGGGAGGGTGGGTGAGGGGGGAGGGTAGGGGTGAGAGAGATGGGAGAGAGAGAGGGGAGGAGAGAGAGGGGGAGAGAGATGGAGAGAGAGAGATGGAGAGAGGGGGCTGAGAGGGTGGGAATGGAAGGGGGAGAGGGGGAAGGGACGGGGAGAGGTGGGGGAGGGGGAGGAAGATTAGGGAGGGGATGGGGTGGAGGGAAGGGGGTAGGGGAGGGGGAAGGGGGTTTAGGGGAGGGAGGGTGGGGGAGGGCAGGGGGGAGAGGAAGGGGGGAGAGAGAGGGAGGGGGAGAGAGAGAGATGGGGAGAGAGAGAGAGATGGGGGAGAGAGAGAGAGAGAGAGAGGGGGGAGAGAGAGAGAGGGCGCGGAGAGAGAGAGATGGGGGAGAGAGAGAGGAGAGAGGGACTGGGGGAGACGACGTAGCAGAGAGGAGAGAGAGAGAGATGGGGGAGAGAGAGAGAGATGGGGGAGAGAGAGAGAGAGAGAGATGGGGGAGAGAGAGAGAGATGGGGGAGAGAGAGAGAGATGGGGAGAGAGAGAGATGGGGGAGAGAGAGAGATGGGGGGGAGAGAGAGAGCGAGGGGAGAGAGAGAGAAGGAGGGGAGAGAGAGAGGGAGAGGAGAGAGAGAGAGGAGGAGAGAGAGGGGGGAGAGAGAGAGGGGGGAGACAGAGAGAGCGAAATGCAACCGTGCGTCATGCGTTCACAATGTTCTGGAAATGAAGCATCTGCGTCTTTTTTAAACCGTCTTTGAAATTAAAAGTTAATGTTAAGAATTAGTGATGTTAAGCGAGAAATTATTAAATTCAATTCCATGAAAAACAATGGAATCAACAATAATTAGTGGAGTTAAATGAGAAACAATAAAATTCAATGCAATGAAAAAAGGAATAAACAATGCTTTGATCCACAGCGGGGGGGCGGGCGGGGCCAGCAGGCAAGTGGGCCAGGTACAAAGGCATTGTGAGGTCAGCAGCTGGACAACCGTTATATTTTTTTTAAATGTCAGTTTGGTGATAAATTTTAGTAAATGTCTCAGGAAATAATTGATCAAATTTATAGAGGATTGGATTTTTGAAATCATAAGGAAACTTTCCACCAGAAGATGTAAAAAAATCATTGTTATTGTAACGTTAGCAGCTGGGCAGCGGCATGCGGCGTCACACACACTAACCACACACTAACCACCCCCACACACACACACTAACTACCCCCCTTGATATTACATTAATATTATTAATTTGCTCCTTTTACCCCATAAGCATATCCACAGACGCATAGCCCCCAACTCGCAGGCGGGGGAGAGGGAGGGGGAGAGGGAGAGGGAGGGGGAGAGGGAGAGGGAGAGGGAGAGGAAGAGGGAGAGGGAGAGGGAGAGGGAGAGGGAGAGGGAGAGGGAGAGGGAGAGGGAGAGGGAGAGGGAGAGAGTAGAGGGGCGTGGCAGCAGCTCACGGGGGCCCGATCTGAGGACGATGAAAAGCAGCGGGGGGACCAGCCGATCGTGGCATCCGCTAAGGGAAGCGCACCCACCAGCGTGACAGAGCCGGGCCGGGGCGGCAGATGATTGGGCCTCCCCAGAGAGGAGGTCATCCCCTGTGACGGGTAGAGAGGAGAGGGGAGAGAGGGAAGGAGGAGAGGGGAGGAGGTGAGAAGAGGAGGGGGGAGGGTGGAGGGGAGCCAGGCGAGTGAGTGGGCTGCGAAATGCGAAGACAGGAGCGGCTTCTGACTCTCTGGAAACCCACAGCTGGAATGAGTGTGCAGGGGATGGGAGGGGCGGGGCATCATGAGCTGCGCCGACAGTGAGGAGAATCTCCTTCAGCGGTCGTGAGCGATCTGCAGAACAAAGATCCTATAGCGGAGCTGAGCTGTAGAATCTTTGTTCTGCAGAACTTTCGCGATCTTTCTGCGCCTTTTGAAGAGCGGGGGGTGGGTGGGCTAACGTACCTCATGGAAAACTACGCATGCGCGTTGACAGCAGCTGCATTAATCCGGGGGGGCGGGGCCATGAGGAACGGCATTGTGAGGTCAGCAGCTGGGCAATCTTAATTTTTTTTTTAATGTCAGTTTGGTGATAAATGTTAGTAAATATCTCGGGAAATAATGGACCAAATTTATAGAGGATTGGATTTTTGAAATCATTTCTACCAGAAGATGTAAAAATTTCACTGTTATTGTAACGTCAGCAGCTGGGCAGCGGTCAGATTTTTAAAAAAAGGTCAGATTGGTCAACAATTTTAATTTAAAAAGTCGTGAAAATAATGTTCCAAATGTACAGAGGAATGGATTTCTAAAATCACAAGGAAAATCTCTACTGAAATATGTTTAAAAAATTCAGTTTCGGTGTCTGGTTTTCGAGGAGATACGTTTCACATGCAAAATGACACCCACACACACACCCACAGAGTTTATATATATATATATATCTACCATATATATGATATGATATAAGAATGGATCGACTGGGTTTGTATTCACTGGAATTCAGAAGGATGAGAGGGAATCTTATAGAAACAAATAGAATTCTTAAGGGATTGGACAGGCTAGATGCAGGAAAAATGTTCCCGATGTTGGTGTAGTCACCATGGTCACAGTTTAAAAATAGGGGGTAGGCCATTTAGGACTGAGATGAGGAAAGAGTTGTGAATCTGAGGAATTCTCTGCCACAGAACGCAGTGGAGGCCAATTCACTGGATTGGATATAGCTTTTAGGACTAACGGAATGAAGGGACATGGGGAGAAAGCAGGAATGGGGTACTGATTTTGGATGATCACCCATGATCATATTGAATGGCGGTGCTGACTTGAAGGGCCGAATGGCCTTCTCCTGCACCTATTTTCTATGTTTCTACAAATGAAAAGTTATTTTCTCTCTCCAAGCACCTCGCAGTCCTTATTGCTCTCATGTGGCCATGCTTGATTTTTGCAAGCTTATGTGTGCAAGCTACCCTAAGGCTTTGACTTACTAGCCACCCTGTAAAACAAAGTGACCACCAAGTGGTGACCAGACCTCATGTGGCCTGTGATGCCTTGCTCTGCCTGATGGCATTTTGACAGCTTATTGCCCTTGATGGTTTAGTACAGTTTTAAATATCTCTGATAATCAGAGATGTTTTAAAAACAGTTCAAATAATTCAAATATACTTAAGTAACCAAAGAACAAAATTATTTAAGAAATAATAAGTTCCCTTTCGTGACAGCGTGATGTTCAGCAGCCTTTGGTGTCGTGTGAGCTGTTATATGCAGGATGGCAATTTTCTCCATTCCCTCCATAAGTGTTCCTGACCCGCTATTCCTCCCGTGTTTTTAATTTTGTTCCGCATGGAACCACTGGCGATAGCAAAATATATTTTGTATCACACCAATTGTAGGTTGAAAACATGTTCAGTTTTCCAAGGATGACACAACATAATTTGATGGGATGCTGTCAGGATGAGCCATGCAATCCTTGTTGCCTCAGGGTCCTAGTGTTTTCATACGCTTAATGCCAAAAGGACAGAATTTCAGTTAGCCATTAAAAGACAGAAAGCCAGAGAAGGAACCAGGTATAAAAACTGCCCAATGTTGCAATTTCTTAGCTGCAGGGGCACAGCATGGCAGTAACACCTGAAAGGGTGCTTCAGTGGAAAGAAACTGACCCCATCATGGAAGGGAGATTGGAAAAATAAAAACTGAAAATGACAGAAAAATTCAGCAGGACAGACAGCAGTCTTGGAAAGAAAACTGTTAATGGTTTAAGTTGAAGACTTTTTATTTTAGATTTCCAGCATCCATTTGTTTTATTATTTTTATTTAGATTGACAAAAATATATTTTTACATATCAGGAGTTTGTTGCAACTCAGCAATATATTTTTTAAATCATATTCCACCTGTTCCTAACTGATATTCAGAGAAACTAGTTGCAAAAATAAATACTGGATCAGCTATTATTGCTGCAAGTGCAGAACCTCAAACTTGCAATTTCAAAAAATAAAAACATCCAGTATTCAGACTAAAATCATCTTACCTGTATTGTATGAGAGTCAGAGGCTTGACCAAGGATCTCTAGTAGAGCTGGATCGGAAACAAAGAAAAATCTGGGAAATAATAGGCGTTTCTTTTCCAGATATCCTGTAAGCGATTTCTGACACATCTCCAACTGCTCCAGTAAATGTGGTAATAGTTGTGCCAAAGTTTCATCCCCAACACAGCACAGCACAATATTTGTATTGTCGTGAGCTCGTTGCATAATCTTCTGCCATGATTTGTCAATGTTCTGAAATCTTTTGGCTTCCTAGAACAGAGGAGATGGATTATTTTAATAAAAATAATTAATGATATTTGACATTGCGTACAGTTTCAACTGCTACAAAATAATGTGATTGTAATTCTTTGGGATCATTTTCTACCTGGACTAGGAGGGAGCATGTTGTGCTATGAAATTAGATTTTATTATTGACAGCCAAACTGTAAGAATGCATTCATTGTCTAGGATGTTCATTACTCAGGATACTAATTTAGATAGTTATTCTCACAGTAATATCAGTTTGATATTATAACAGCACATTCTAGAATTTCCATGCAAAGTGGTAACAATTGAGTCCTCTCATTCTGAACACCTTTCATGTCACACTGCAATTGCATTACTAGCAACACAATAGATCTGTCTTGAACCCAGCACATTTTTACAATCAAATTTTTGAAGGTTAAGATTCAACATTCCACTTTGTCTGAATTATCAATCTTAACCACCACCACAAATAATACATTCTAATTCATCATCTGACTCAGGAGGCAATAATTGGATGGTTATGGTCTGAGTGCAGGCACCTGTAGATGGGACTAGGGGAGAATAAGTGTTCGGCAGACTAGAAGGGCCGAGATGGCCTGTTTCCGTGCTGTAATTGTTATATGGTTATATAATTGCAGAAGAATACAGATCATGATTGTTAATCAGTTATTTTCGCATTCAGAAAATGGTCTTGATCATTAAAGTTTTGTACAGATTCAAAGACAGAAGAATTGCAATTTTAAAATTATATTACAAGTTTTTCCCAGCTTGTGCAAACCTGTGGTAGTTGTTTTGCAATATCACCACCAACAAACACGGCTTCCAGGTAAATCCAAAGGTTCTGAACTGTAAGCCAGTTTTCAATTATTTCTGTGGTATTTGAGAGCTTCTGCACCCATTGTTGAATTGTGGGCTTAAATGGTGCATTGTACCTGTCAGAAAAGCAGCCGTAACATTAAAATAAATTGGTCCCTGTGCCAAAAATGCCTTGACACAAAAATTCAAATGTTTTACTTTATAGTTATGCCTCCAGACCATTTGATTTATCATAAAAAATAAATTAAATTAATTCCATCTATATATTTTATTATTTTGAAAATGTCTTTTGAAACCAAATTAAAAAAGAAATGTTCAAAGTATATTTCCTCCTCAGTTTGAAAGCATGAAAAGCAAATTGCACAGCCTACAAAAAAGCTGCAGGAAATGTTATGCACATATAACTGTACCCATCAATTAGGATGCAGGCAACTAGCCAACATTGTAATGCCTGCCCATTATAATGATTTGTGTGTGCAGTGAGCGACAACTCTGCTATTGGTTATCCACCTTATCGGCAGCAGGCCCAGAAATAGTCCTTCAACCATCAAAGGTGACATGCTCTCATATCCCACTGGCTTGATATTTCAAAACCTTTTATGACCAAGTTATAGATGCTGTACTCGTATGTTGCTTATTTCCCCCTTCGGCAAGCAACACCTTGTACTCCCCTTTCAACATACTCCATTCATCACAATCTAAACCTTGCCTTTCTTCTTTGAAATCTGGACAGTGAAGAAGTGTTTCTTGATCAAAATGTGGAGGAACAACAAAATCCCCGACAACCTGATTTCATACTTGGTGATGCCAGCCTCAGATACTGACATAAAGGATAACATTGAGGCAGGATCTAGATACGGTGAGATTCTTAGGTACAAGTGGCCAGCAGCCAAGAAAAATATAGTGCAGATGTTAATTCATCAGGAACTGGATGTGACAGAGAGGAGATGTCAGGACTGGGCTCAGTTACAGGACCCTCAGATGATGACTTGTAAAGTAGTTCACAGAATAAGGCTAATGGGTACACACAATTTTAAAAGACTATCCGAAAAGCTGAATTCATCAGGGAGCATCGAGAAGTTCAGCATCCATTGGCTTGGAGATTTGTGCAGACCATGGACCTCTCCTTTCTGACTCAGCAGCAATGAAAGAAAAGCAAGATATCCCCAATTCTATTTGGACACTTTTAAACAAAAATTTGATGTGAAGTTTGATTGCCACTGTTGCCACTTCCAATACAACAACAGCACTAGCCATTTGAATGCAACATAGAAACATAGAAAATAGGTGCAGGAGTAGGTCATTTGGCTCTTCGAGCCTGCACTGCCATTCAATATGATCATGGCTGATCATCCAACTCAGTATCCTGTACCTGCTTTCTCTCCATACCCCCTGATCCCTTTAGCCACAAGGGCCACATCTAACTCCCTCTTAAATATAGCCAATGAACTGGCCTCAACTACATTCTGTGGCAGAGAATTCCAGAGATTCACCACTCTTTGTGTAAAAAATGATTTTTCTCATGTCAGTCCTAAAAGATTTCCCATTTATCCTTAAACTGTGACCCCTTGCCCTGGACTTCCCCAACATCGGGAGCAATCTTCCTACATCTAGCCTGTCCAAACCCTTAAGAATTTTGTAAGTTTCTATAAGATCCCCCCTCAATCTTCTAAATTCTCGCGAGTACAAGCCAAGTCTATCGAGTCTTTCTTCATATGAAAGCCCTGACATCCCAGGAATCAGTCTGGTGAACCTTCTCTGTACTCCCTCTATGGCAAGAATGTCCTTCCTCAGATTAGGAGACCAAATCTGTACACATTACTCCAGGTGTGGTCTCACCAAGACCCTGTACAACTGCAGTAGAACCTCCCTGCTCCAATACTCAAATCCTTATGCTATGAATGCTAACATACCACTCGCAACACTGGAAATTAAAAATAAATTTCACATACATTCAGGCTGCTGCCTCCATTGTAGTTGCTTATTCTCTTCAGAAGTAAAAGAAATTACAGACAATTAAACATGCAGCCCAGACCATCACACATACCAACCTCCCTTACATTGGTCGTTTTCACACCTTACCCTTCCCTAACTCTAGACACCGTCTCCACTGACTCTTAGCCTGAAGAATGGTCTCAACCAGAAACATCACATATTCCTTTTCTCTAGAGATGCTCTCTGACCCACTGAGTTACTCCAGGTTTTTGTGTCTATCTCCCTTTCATTGACTCCATTTATACCTCAGGCTGCCTCAGTAAGGCCAGCAGCATAATAATAATAATAATACATTTTATTTATGGGCGCCTTTCAAGAGTCTCAAGGACACCTTACAAAAATTGAGCATGTATAGGAAAAACATGTAAGGGGAATGAAATAAATAGTAGAGACATGACTAGTACACAAAGTAAAGACAGAATTCAATACAAAACACAGCATGAGGCAATTAATGCACAGATGAAAAGGGACGGGGACGTGGGGCTAAGGATAGGCAGAGGTGAAGAGATGGGTCTTGAGGCGGGACTGGAAGATGGGGAGGGACACGGAATTGCGGATCAGTTGGGGGAGGGAGTTCCAGAGCCTGGGAGCTGCCCTGGAGAAGGCTCTGTCCCCAAAACTGCGGAGGTTGGACTTGTGGATGGAGAGGAGACCGGCTGATGTGGATCTGAGGGACCGTGAGGGTTGGTAGGGGGAGAGGAGGTCAATGAGATATGTGGGGGCCAGATGGTGGAGGGCTTTGTAGGTGAGGACCAGGATTTTGTAGGTGATCCGGTGGGAGACGGGAAGCCAGTGAAGTTTTTTGAGGACTGGAGTGATGTGATGCCAGGATTTGGTGTGGGTGATGAGTCGGGCGGCTGCGTTCTGGACCAGTTGGAGTCGGTTGATGTAGGTGGAGCTGATGCCAAGGAGAAGTGAGTTGCAATAGTCCAGTCGGGAGGAGATGAAGGCATGGATGAGTCTTTCAGCAGCAGGCGGTGTGAGAGAGGGTCTGAGTTTGGCGATGTTGCGGAGATGAAAGAAGGAGGTTTTAATGACATGGCGGATGTGAGGCTCAAGGGAGAGGGTGGAATCAAAGATCACGCCAAGGTTGCGGGCCTGGGGAGATGGGGAGACAGTGGTGCCGTCGATGGTGAGAGTGGGGTTATTGATTTTGCTAAGTGTGGCTTTGGAGCCTATGAGGAGAAATTCTGTCTTATCGCTGTTGAGTTTGAGGAAATTATGTTGCATCCAGGTTTTTATTGCTGACAAACAGGAGTTGATATGGGAGAGGGGGGGGTTGTGGGGGGATTTGGTGCCAAGGTAAATCTGGGTGTCATCAGCGTAACAGTGGAAGTCCAGATTGAAGTGGCGGAGTATCTGACCAAGGGGGAGGATGTAGATGATGAAGAGGAGGGGGCCGAGTACGGAGCCTTGGGGAACGCCTTGAGTGACTGCGGCTGTAGCAGAGGTGTGGTTGTGGAGAGAGATGAAGTGGGATCTGTTGGAAAGGTAGGAACGGAGCCAGCTGAGTGCAGAGCCTTCAATGCCGAGGTCCTTGAGTCTGGTGAGCAGGATGTTATGGTTCACTGTATCGAAGGCTGCGCTCAGGTCGAGGAGGATGAGGATGTTGAGGGAACCAGTGTCAGCAGAGGTGAGGAGGTCATTGAGGACTTTGAGGAGAGCAGTTTCTGTGCTATGGAGGGGGCGAAAGCCAGATTGGAGGGGTTCAAGTAGGTTATACGCAAGGAGGTGGGAATGAAGTTGTGACGCAACGATACGCTCCAGGGTTTTTGAAAGGAAGGGGAGGTTTGAGATTGGGCGGTAGTTAATGAGAGAGGAGGGATCAAGACCAGGTTTCTTTAAGATTGGTGTAACGGCAGCAGTTTTGAAAGCGGAGGGGACAATTCCTTGGGACAATGAGGAGTTGAAGAGATTAGTGAGGTAGGGGCAGAGTACGGGGAGGCAGGACTTCAGCAGGGGAGTGGGGAGAGGGTCGAGGGAGCAGGTGGTGGGTTTGGAAGAGCTGATGAGTTTGGAGATTTCAATAGGGGTGACCAGGTCAAACTGGGAGAGGAAGCAGTGTGGAGGAGGGGTAAGGAGGTCAGTGGAGATGTTGAAAGGAGGGGCCGTGGTAGGTGGTGGAGTAGATGCTGAGGAGTCGGGTACAGGGGATAAAGATTGATAGATGGTGCTGATTTTATCAGCGAAAAAGTGGAGGAATGAGTTGCAGAGATCCGGAGTAGAGGTAGGGAGAGTGTTGGCTCGAGGCTTGAGGAGGTTGCCCACTGTGGAGAAGAGGGTTCTGTGGTTTAGGCAGGGATCGGTGAATATGGAGGAGAGGTAGGCAGATTTTGCAGCAATGAGGGCATCTTTGTAGTCAGTGAGGTGGAGTTTGTAAGCTTCAAGGTGGACTGTGAGAGATGATTTTTTTATTAGTCGTTCGAGTTGGCGACCAGTCTGTTTCAGTTTACGAAGTGCAGGTGTGTACCAGGGTGAGGATGTGTTGAAAGTTACGGTTCTTGTTTTGAGGGGGGCCAGAGTGTTGAGGGAGGTAGACAAGGTGGAGTTGAGATGGTTTGTGAGATCATCAGGTGAGATGGGGGTTGAGTCCAGTGGGAGAGTGGTGGAGAGCAGGTCAGAGAGATGGAGGGGATCAATGGATTTTAGATTCCGGAAGGTGATTTCTCGGAGGAAGCGGGGGCGAGGTGTCGGAGAAGGGATGGTGAACCGTATAAGCTTATGATCAGAGAGGGGGAAGATGCAAGGATGGAGGTCGAGTACCGGTTGATTTATGGAGCAGACCAGATCAAGGATGTGACCTTTGTCATGAGTGGGAAAGGTGACGTGCTGAGAGATAGAGAAGTTGTCCAGTAAAAAGGTGAATTCAGATGCGAGCTTGCAGGTGGGGGAGTCCATGTGAATATTTAAGTCACCAAGTAGCAGCAGACGTGAGGAGAGGGATGAGGCAAGTGTGAGGAGTTCAGTGAAGTCAGATAGGAAGGAGGGGTTTGGTTTAGGTGGCCGGTAAATGAGGATGACTGTCATGGAGGAAAGGGCTTTGAAGGCGAGGAATTCAAATGATGCTACTGGGGGGAAGGTGAGTTCAGTGATACGAAAATTCTGGTTAAAAATAACAGCGAGGCCACCTCCATGGCGGGAGGGGCGGGGTTTGGAAATGTAATTAAATCCAGGTGGGGATGTTTGATTGAGGGAGAAGAAGACATTGGGTTGTTGCCAGGTCTCAGTGAGCAGAAGGAAGTCCAGAGTGTTGTCAATGATTAGTTCATGGAGGGCAAGGGCTTTGTTGTTGAGCGACCTGGTGTTGAGGAGGGCAAAGTTGGCATTGTGAGAGGGTGGAGGGATGGGGGCAGGCTGGAGAAATCTGAGGTTGTCCCGGTTGACAGTGCGTGCGGTCAGCTGGGGTGGGGGGTGACGCGGTTGAGGGGGGGCAGAGCGTGGTAATGAGCAGAGGGATGGAATGGAACGTCCGTGGTTGAAGCAAACACGCCTGCGCCGAGAGCCTCTGTGGATGTAACGGGGTCGACGCAGAAGTCCAAGCTGTTTAACGACCTGGATGCAGGATGGGATGTGGTTGTTGCAGAAACCAGCCATCTGCAGAGTCGAGTATTTGAGCATGATGGTGAGGGTGCAGAGAGGTGTCCAGCGGTGCAGGTGCAGGTGGAGAGAGTATCCAGCGGTGAGGGAGCGGAGAGGTTGTCCAGCAGAGCGGGTGCAGCGAGGTGTCGAGCAGTGAGGGAGCAAAGAGGTTGACCAGCAGTGCAGATGCAGCGAGGTGTCCAGCAATTGAGGGAGCAAATAGGTTGTCCAGCAGAGCAGGTGTAGAGGTAGTCCAGTGATGAGGGTGCAGAGGTTGTCCAGCAGTGCAGGTGAAGAGAGTATCCAGCAGTGCAGGTGCAGAGAGGTTGTCCAGCAGTGCGGGTGTAGAGATGATCCAGCTGGTGCAGGGAGGTGTCCAGCGTCCAGCGTCGATGGTGCACAGGCACAGGAGGTGCCCAGCATCCAGCGTCCAGCATCGATGGAGAACAGGCACAGGAGGTGTCCAGCGTCGATGGTGCACAGGCACAGGTACAGGCAGGTAGGTAGGTAACAGTTAACAGGTAGGTAACAGACGTCGGGGTGGGGGACAGCGGGCGGAGAAGCTGTCATAATCAAGGATGAGTCGCACTCTGGCCACTCCCTCTTCTCCCTCTCCCATCGGGCAAAAGGTATAGAAGTGTGAAAATGCACTCCTCCAGATTCAGGGATAGTTTCTTCCCAGCTGTAATCAGACAACTGAACCACCCTACCACAACTAGAGAGCAATTCTGAACTACTATTCACCTCATTTGGCAATCCTTGGACTATCTTTGATTGGACTTTACCAGCCTTCTCACACTAAACGTTATTCTCTTATCATGTACCTGTGCACTGTGAATGGCTCGATTGTATTGTTTTTGCACACTGGTTAGCACGCAACAAAAGCTTTCACTGTACCTCAGTACACTTGACAATAAACTAAACTAAAGTGTGTCTCAGCAGAGCAGCAATCTGCTCACATGCACAGTAAGCTTGTCATCTTCCCTTATGTTGCTGGCATTCATGATCCCACCAGTACCACTGGGCCAGTGACCCAATTAGTTAATCAGCCTAGATCGCAAGACAATACAGTCTGTACCTTATGTTGCTGTGCCCAGATTTGCTCAAAGCCATCCACAATATCATGCACTAAAGGTTAGCAGGCTTCCACCATGGATATTATCACCAACGAACTGGCAGAGTGCGAGTATACAGGGGAAATGAGCACCAAGGAAACGCACAAAATATTAAGTTTGTATTTGAAGACAACATGTTTTGATTTAAACTTTACACTTTCGAGATACAGCGTGGAAACTGGCTCTTCAGCCCACCGAGTCCGCCTCGACCAGCGATTCCCGTACACTAGCACGGTCCTATACACGTGGGATAATTTACCAAACGAATTAACCATCAAACCTGTACATCTTTGGAGTGTGGGAGCAAAATGGAGCACCCGGATAAAACCCACAGTCACAAGGAGAGCGTACAAACTCCATATAGACAGCACCCATAGTCAGAGTCGAACCCAGGTCTCTAGCGCCACCACTGTAAGGCAACAACTCTACCACTGCGCCATTGTACCACCCTAATCTTGCTTATAAATTTATTTTGGAATCCTTATATTTTGGTGCTTTCTTTGCATTTATTAAATTCATGTTCTGCATCTGGGTGTTGCTAGCAAAGCAACAATTGCCCATTCTTAATTGCTTTTGAGAAGGTAATGGTGAGCTTCCTTCCTGAACTGGCAGTGTTGTTGTGAAGTGAATTGTAGGCTTTCAACAGAAATATCTCAGCATGGAGTGTGATTTGCAGTTGAGTCTCTGCAGGTGGTGATGTTTCCATGCACCTGCAGTCCTTGACCTTGCTGAGGATTGACATTTTGGGATTGGAAGATGGTGTCAGAGTAGCCTGGGTAAGTAAATTAATTGCATGTTAGGTTGTACACAGTGCAGCCACTGTGCACTCATGGAGGAATGATCAGAGTTTTTAACCACAAATAATGCTGACCAACCACAGAGCTTCAAGGAAACCAAAGTCGATGATTATTAGTGTAGAGTATGACTGCAGAGCTGAAACTGAGAGGAACTGACAGAAGTGTTCCATGAGGGGCAGATAAAGCCTGGAGCTTAATTTGATTTAATACAGGTAAGGGCAAGGAAAGGTTTGAAAAATTGATAGTTTTTTCAGGATTCGGTGGGTGGTGGTTCATGCTGCTTCCAGTTGGTTGAATGATTTGTCTGTGTAATTCCAATAACAAACAAGATGAAGGAATCTAAAATAGTGTCTAAAGCATCTAACCATGATATTAATCATCAAGGAAGGGTAATATGAACTCCGCATCACTCAATCTCACTCCCTCACTACAACTTAAAATAAAATCTCTTTTGTAATTGTTCTCAGTTCTGTGGTAAAGTTGTCAATTTGAAGAGTTTACTCAGTTTCTCTCTTGACAGGTTTTGCCTGCCCTGAATTTTTATTTCAAATTCAGCATCCCTTGTGTTATATTTTTCAATGTCATGGAACAATTGGCCTATTGATGTTGTGATTATGAATATCACACTTGTATTATGTAAGAAGGAACTGCAGATGCTGGTTTAAATCGAAGATTTACCACCAGGGGGGCGCTGCGCGATGGCAGCCTCGCCAACAGTCTGTCTTTTTGTCTTGTTTTTGTTATAATTTTAGTGTGTTTTAAAAGTTTGTGTTAATGTTCTCTGGTTTGTTTTATGTGGGGGGTGGGGGTGGGGGTTGGGGGAAACTTTTTTTCAATCTCTTACCTTGTCGGAGATGTGATTGTTTTCCGGATCGTATCCCCGGTCGCTCTGCGGCCAAACATCATGGAGCTGGAGGCCTTGCTCAGGACTAACTTTGAGCCTCACCGGGGGGACGTGGACTTACCATTGGAGCCTGCGATCCCTTGCCTGGGATCGACGCTCCAACCGCGACCTGCGAATTACACCATCGAGGAGCTCTCAATCTCGGGTAGAGACCGATGTCGGGAAGCTCCAACCGACGCAGAAGGTTCGACCAGCCCCGACCCGGGGTCGATCGCCCGGTGCATCCCTCCGATGCAGGTTGCTTGATCGCCCCGACGCGGAGGGCCCGACTGCCGGCTATGGGAGCCAAGATCATCCCGACAACGGAAAGCTCGAGGGCCCCGACCGCAGAAGATGAATGAAGGGAACAGAATGAACTTTTTCTTCGCCTTCCATCACAGTGAGGAATGTGGAGGAGTCACTGTGGTGGATGTTTATGTAAAAATGTATATGTGTGTTTTGTTGCTTTTTAATGGCATCTCCAGAGATGCTGTCTGTCCCGCTGAGTTATTCCAGCGTTTTGTGTCTATCGCACTTGAATTAGTTCTTTACAGAGTGAAATGGGCAGAAAGTTACGGCAGGTGATCTGCAATGATTATTTAAAAGGCAAAACAAGCCTTAAGAAACACAATGTGCACTCCTTCGCCTCTTCTTATGCTTGTAGCTTTAAACTACTAAAACATTAATATTGTGCTGTATTATTGTTTCTGACACTTTATAAATATTTTTGTTTTGTTTTTTGTATGCTGTTTCACACTTGCTTTTTATTCTTTTATTCTGTTCGAAATAAATAATAAAATAAATAAATAAATAAATAGATTATATGTGTACATATTAACTGTTGTGCTTCAATCCAGCACATTCAAGTGCGGAGAAATCTTTATTGAAAATAAAATGTAGAATATTAATTTCCTTGCTTTCCATGTTAAATCACTAATTAAAATTTCCAGCACTACAGAGTCACGGAGCCCTGCATCACTAAACCAGATTCTTCAGTTAACCACATTCATACTGATCATTGTATCCATCAATACCGATTCCATTTGCCTGTGTTACCCCTTTATGTCTTGGCCATTCAAGTGCTTGTCTTGATGCTGTGAGCATATCTACCTCCACCACGTCCTCAAGAATCAAATCATGAGTGTTTAATTGTCACAATAGGCACAGAACAATTAAATTTAACTAGCTGCAGTTTTACAGGCACATTAATACAACAATATAACAAATAAATACCCACTAAACAAGTATGTAAAAAACTATCAGTTGTAAAAGAACACCAGACCGTAATAGTGCAAGCCAGATTACAACATGCAACCTGTGCAAAGTCCATCGTGGTGCATTGCTGAGGTAGGGTTAAGCTTAGGGATGTGTAGGATGGTTCAAGAGCATTATGGTTGATGGGAAGGAGGTGGGCTTGTGAAGGTACATCATAGGTTTCCCTTATTGAAGTGACCATAGAAAGCAGTGAGATATCTGGGGGTGATTCATCACTGCCACTTGAGCTACTTGCAAACAGTTGTCGAACATTGATCTTAGTGAAAGTGTCTCTTTTCTTTCTTGGTGGCCTTTCCGAGGTTGTACCTGGAGTTCTTATATAACCTTGTGTCACCTGGCTTGAATGCCCAAGATCTCAGCCTCTGATTGCTGATTTCCTGTTTCATCCAATGTTTCTGGTTAGGGCCAGCAGAACGTTCCAGAAATCAACTACTTTCTGCGTGAAAACATTCCTTTCCACCCCCTCTAAACCTCCTCTCTCTCACATTAAACCAAGGTTTGGCCTATAATGGAAATCCATCTCCAAATCAGACCTGGCACTGGTTTACAGACACAATTCATCCAGTTGGGTATTTTCAAAATGAAGAGAGATTAAATATGGTATTTATATTTTAAACAAAAAACAAAGTGCTGGAGGAACTCAGCAGTTTAGGCAGCATATGGAGAGAGTAATTGACAGGTAACATTTCGGGTCAGAACCGTTCTTCAGACTCAGAGAGAGTCTGGTCAGAGTCAATTGTCTCTGAACATCAGAAATGTTTGGAAATGTAAATGAAACCTTAGATGGCAACAGGAGACAATGTTTTCCCAATCTTGCTCACTAATCTTGCCTCCTGTTAAGTCCGTCAAAGTGCTCTGGTAGTCACACTTTACTCGAGTCCTACTCAAGGGCCTGTCCCACTTTCACGACCTAATTCACGATCTTTTTTACTCGTGGACATTTTTCATCATGCTAGAAAAAACGCCCCGACCTGCTTGATACCGCGAGTACCTACGACTATCATCACGGCCTACTACAACCTACCTACATCCTCCTACGACCTCGTGACGACCATGCTGCGAATATGAATCAAGGGCAAACTCGGCAGAGATCGTGAATTAGGTCGTGAAAGTGGGACAGGCCCTTAATGATACTTCGCCAGAGGGCTTGCTTGGTTAGCCCTCTGCACGTAGCCAGGATAAGTGCAGGCCGACAGGAACCACAAGTGGTTAAGGCAGATTGAATTCAGCCCAATTTGCTCCAGCTTCAGATTCAGTAGATGCTGCCTGACTTACTGAGTATTTTCAACAC